>NC_056743.1:795514672-795777025 GCF_019279795.1 Protopterus annectens | reverse complement strand
ACCTTCGGATCAGACAGGGTCATCGGATGCAATTATAGTCTTGGAGGTTGTTGTCCCTTTTTCCTTTAAACAAGATGTCCCATTTGGCTCCGAGACATCAGAACCACTCCCTCAGCACATGGTAATAGCTGAAGGAGATCTCATTCCAAGTCTACCAACTTCTTTCTCCTCTAGATCTTCTAGGATTCACTTGCTTTCTGACATGGACAGGATGATGTGTAGCTTCCTTGAGGCCCATATATGGTTGGGGCTTCTGGCTTCTCCTGCCCATCCAGCCAGGGGATCCTTGGCCCTTCCGGTTTCTCTTTCTTCTCATCCAGCCCTGGTGGTTTTGGATTCTAGAGATCAGGATGTCTGTGATCAGATTCCGGCGAGGTTGTCTTTCCCCCCATTCTCAACCCATTTGGGTCTCTGGCTCGGAGTGGGGTGAGCCCCATAACTGGAGTGGTCGATGACAGCTCCATTGGGGGGGGGGGTTCTGATGCTGTTTTCTTGAACCAGTCCCTTCCCCTCTGCGTTTTGGCTTTTGATAGCTCTCAGCCGGTGTCTTCCGGAGGTCTCCGTGCTGTTTCCAGATGCATTCCTCCTCTCTGGGGGACCTGTCCCATGGGCTTATAGGCCCATTTCTAGACCCTCGGCTTTCTGGGTGGTAGAGAGGATCTTCCCCAGGTCTAGAGTTTCCTCTGCCGCACCTCCAGGTCCCTCCCTGCCTCTCTCCACTTCAGCTGGCAAGGCCTCCAATTCTGTCCAGGGTCAGCCCTCCTAGTCTAGCCTTCAAGGGTTGTCCTCCCTTCTGGAAGACCCTATTTCTTCTGAGTCTTCCCTGGAGCCTCCAGCAGAGGAGGGTCATCGTAATAGAAAGTGCAAGAGGAGGCACTTGGGACTCCCCTGTGGAGTCCCTCACTGAGGATACAGAACTCGAGGAAGGAGATGGGTCCCACAGATCTTCGCCAGATGTTTCCTTTGGAGACATCCTTGAGCTTTTGAAACAAAAAGGATGGATGAATGGTCTCCCCAATCCCTGTCTTTGGAGGAGTCCATGTTTCCGAAGGCAGCTTTCCACTCTGTCCTCGCTAATGAATTCCTCTATGAGGTTAATTTCCAGTGTCGTAGAAACTACCTCTTGGGCAGCTAGTATAGGCATTGTTTTGAGGCATTACACCTGGCTACATTTGTGGGTTCACGGAACCCTTTAAGGCTTCCTTTACCAATGCCCCCCCGATAGTTTTACTCTTTTTGTAACTTCTGTGAACACTTTGACCCACAGTGAGCAGGAAGGGACGACTCTGTCTGTCTGGTGGGGATCAAGCTTTCTACTCTCCATAGGTCCTTCTCTAAAACCCAGTGAAGAACCAGGAAGATGTGGTTCCATAAGGCACAGTGTCACTTTTACAATGCTCTTGATGAATCCTCTTCCAGAGGCAGGAGGAGAGGTTTCAGTGGATGACTATGTCGAGGCGGGGGATCTGCAAAACCAGGGCTCCAGAGAACCATTCTCTGAGCAGCCCTTTCAACACTCCTGAAGTGTTGCCTGGCTGCTTGTCCCTGGAAGCAGTCGGGAGTCACATTTCCCCTACACCCATTGCCTAGACCAACATCACTTCGATCAGTGGGTGTTAACTATTGTTTCCAAAGGCTATTTCATTCCCTTTTCAGAATCAACTCCAGTAAGACTTTGCCTCCCAGACATTCCACCCAGTCAAAGGGAGTTGGCCTTCAGAGAAGTTCAACAATTTCTAAAAAAACAGCAATCCAAGAGGTCCCAGCAGAACAAAGAGAATCCAGCACTTACACTCACTTCTTTTTAGTGCCAAAAAAGACAGGGGACCTACGTCCTATTCTGGATCACAGCAAGCTGAATCTTTCAATGAAGAAGTGAAAGTTTCTGATGGTCGATGCTCTGTCCATTCTACCACTTTAGCACAAGGACGATTGGATATGCTCTGTGGATCTCCAAGGCACCAACTGTCCCATCAAAATAGACAGGCGTTCCAGAGACATCTTCCCTGCCAGCTGGGAGACGGTCATTACCAGTTCAGAGCCCTACCCTTCAGTCTCACCACAGCCCCTTGGGTGTTTACCAAATGTATGGCAGTGGTAGTGGGTCACCTGCAACTACAGATTTTCCAGATCTTTCTGTACCTCGATAATTGGCTCCTCACAGCTCCTTCAAGGCATGGACTCATAAAGGCAGGTCATTATGTTCGCTCCCTCTTCCGTCAATTGGGGATAATTGCCAACCTTGCAAAATCCAACCCGATTCCCCCTCAGCAGTTGGAATTTATAGGAGTTCAGTTAGACTCCGTTTCAGAGATTGCATCCTTACCCTTGTGCAGAATTCAGCTGATACAGGAGCAGGTCACTCAGTTTTTTGACCTGTCATGCTCCTCTGTTCTCCTGGTTCTCCTCAGCCATTCATCTTGTTCCCCTGGCCAGGTACCACATACAAGTTTTGCAGTGGACCTTAAGTGCCCGATGGTCAGCGCTGCTTCATCCCCTGTCTGTGACTGTAAAACAGATACCCATGTGCAGACATCACCTTCAGTGGTGGCTTCAGTCTCAGGATCTTTGTCTAAGCAGGCCCTTTTCTCTCCCACCACCCTTGGCCACAGTGACCAAGGACACCTCCCTGTTGGAGTGGCGGCATTTTCAGGAAAGTCTGTTAAAGGCACATTGTCCCCAGTAGAGACTAAGTTGCATATACATGTTTTAGAGATGAGAGCAGTTCTTCTATGGTTGCAAGCCTTCCAGGACTGCTTCCCTGTAGGGACGATTGTAATTCAGACAGACAACATGGCAGTTGTCTGGTTTGTCAAAAAACTGGGAACGCATTCTTACTCATTGTGCAGAGAGGCCATGAGAGTGTGATAATGGGCAATGTCCTCCAGCTTACCTCCTCATTGCAATGCACATTCCCAGGGATTCTGACATGTTGGCCAACAGGCTCAGAATATCTAGCTAGAGTCCTCACGAGTGGTCCCTCAATCCTTTAGTGGCAAAGCAGATTTTTGATCATTAGGGTCAACCGTGCTGTGACCTTTTTGCCTGCCTAGCCAACCACAAATGCAGCATGTACTTTGCTCTGATCCCCCCTCAGGGGGAGTCACCAAGGGATGCCCTAGTTCATAATTGGCCTCTGGGTCTCCTTTATGCCTGCCCTCCTGTCCCCTTAATATCCAAAGTTCTGCAGAAAGCACTGTGGCCAAGGACATCCCGTATCCTCTTTGCCCCTTTCTGGCCTCATCAGCCGTGGTTCCCTTTCATCAGGTCTCATCTGAAGTATCCACAATGGGTACTGGATCCCCGTCAGGATCTGATTTCCCAACTGTCGAGGCTTCCTCTCCCAACCCTTCAGACACTACATTTAACCACATGGTTTCTCCATTTCCAATGATCATAAAACAGTCCAGGCTAGCATCCCCCATTCAAGGTATCATTCTAGCCTCCCAGAAACCCTCCACTAGAAAGGTATACAGTGGTAAGTGGAAAAGGTTTTCAATCTGGGCTAAGAGCAGGAATCTGGATCCCTTTTCTACTTCGGTTTCAGATATACTTTTGTTCTTGTCCTCCCTTTTTCAAGTGGGAGTAAGTTTTTCCACTATCAAGCTTCAGTTGGTGGTGATTTCCAACTTTCATGTGAGATCTGACTCTGCCTTTTCTTCCCTCCTTTGTAAAGCATTCATGAAAGGATTTTCTGCTTTGGCCTCCGATTAAGGACCCTTCGCTTCCTTGGGACCTTAACACTGGTTTTGGGATCTCTGACTAGGAGTCCTTTTGAGCCTGCTTGTTCCTGCAACCTCAAGTTCCTATCTTAGAAGACAGCCTTCCTGGTAGCTATTACCTCAGCTAGGAGGGTATCAGAACTGCAAACTCTCACCATTATTCCTCCTTACTTGATTTTTCACAAGGAGAGAGTCTCTCTTAAGACAAACCTGTCATTCCTTGCCCAAGATTGCTTCTGAATCGTCTCTAAACCAATGTATTCAGCTTCCAGTTTTCTTCCCCAACTATTCCAGTAAAGGGGAGTTTATCCTACATACCTTAAACGTTCACAGACTGTTACGGTTCTACCTGCATGGGACAAAAGGTTTTTGTAAGTCAGAACAGATCTTTGTGGCCTTTTCCCCTAACAGACGTGGCCTTCCAGTTTCTAAGGTCACTGTTTCTAAATGGATATCTAGCTGCATCTCTGAGGTCTATGATCTTAATCACCTTGAGGTTCCAAGAAATGTCAAGGCTCATTCTTTTAGGTCCATAGCAACTTCTTCAACCTTTGTAGCAAGGCTTTCTGTTGTGCTGCTGCCGTTTGGTCTAGCCCCACATGTTTATTTCTCACTACAAGCTTGATCTGGTTTCTGGGAGCAGGGCTTCCTTTAGCTCCATGGTGCTCCGGCGTCTTTCCTTGCGGCCTCCCAAGGTTGATTGTAGCTGGAGACTCTGACCCTATAGGGATAATTGATGACTTGGATAATATCAGGTTAGGAGTCATGTACTTACCATAACTTGGCATCTGTGTTAGCCTACGTCTTCATTCATCACATATTTCCCCTCCCTCCGTCCCCCTACCTTGTAGGTCATGGAGGAAGTTAGATTTTCCTCTAGTCTTGTGGGAGCAGTATTGAGGCACATTGCAGCAAACTCAGTCTGGGGATCAGAGGGCGGCAGGGCATCATGGGAAAGTGAGGTGCTAGAGCCTTGGATCCATCATGCTATTTTGCCGGCTCAGATCCGATATCTGATCCAAGATCCCCTGTAGTGATGAATGACGACGTAGGATAATGCAGATGACAAGTTATTGTAAGTTCGTAACTCCTATTTCTTTATGTATTTCCACCCTTGCCACTGATGTCAGGGGTAATTCTGAGGATTCAGAAGGACTTCAGAAATTATAGTGATATCTTTAACCCAGGCAATATTGATTATTTTATAGAATTGGCCAAGGGTAATTACCACAAGCTTCCTCAGTATTTAAATTGACTCTAACAACACAGGAGGAGTTCGATAATCCCATTTTAAAACATCTTAAATTATCTAAAAACAGTAAGACACAATGAACCCTTTAAGCCATATTGAAAAAATATCTAACAACTCAAAATGACCAAACTTCAACAAATACTTTAATAAAAAAAAAATGGTAAGCGCTTTTGTTCTAACACAGAACTTCGTCAGACAAATCCATTACACATAATACGTTATTTAAATACACTTTTCATGATCACATGTTCAGCAGCTCAGTGCTGTAACCCCTTTCTTCTCAGAACAACTTTAAAATTATATCATTTAAATCTGGAAAACTGTAGGTATTCAACCTAACCTGCCAGCAGTATTCTTTCCAATCTAGGTAATCATCCGCTTTAAATCTTGTATCAGAATTCTGCACTTGATCTATAAATGAAAAAATAAAATCTTTTTTTTCACTTCATTTTCATGCCTTTCATCTTTCTTCTTTGATGTACTTGCAGAACTTGCATGTGTGACATTTACACATTTGTCTTAAAGAAACTTCATCATTACTGTTATGTAATACCCTTTTTTTAAATGATCTTTTACATTTTTTCCTTTTATGTAATAAAACAGATCTACCCCTATTGTAGTCTTCACTTCTGGAAAATTCAATTCAAGTATATCAAAGAAGGAATGAGTGTTTTGTTTAGAAAGCAGGAATTCTGAGATTAAACTGGGTATGAAGTTTATTTGTATGTCAAAGTATGTAGTTTACATTGTTCTGTGTGTAAAATGTAAAGTCTTTTACATAGGAAGGACAATGAGGGAGTTTCGTATGATAATTTTATGAACATTTGCATGCTATCAAAAATTAGATGCAAGTAATGCTTTGGCAAAACAGGTATTCTTGATGCTTGCAGTTTTCCAGGTTTAAATGATAGAATTTTAAAGTTGTTCTGAAAAGGAAGGGGTCAAAGCCTTGAGCTGCTAAACGTGTGATTATGAAAAGTATATTTAAATGAAGTATTTGTGTGATGGATTTGTCTGATTAAGTTCTGTGTTAGAATGAAAGCATCTGATGAAGTTCTGTCTTAAAACAGAAGCGCTTAACATTTTTTTTATTAAAGTATTTGTTGAAGTTTAGTCGTTTTGAGTTACTAGGTCTTAAATTATCTGCCTAGATTGATATATTTTAGGCACCTCCTTTTAGAGGACCTACAGCAGGTGCTAAAGTAGGCAAAAAGTCCTCATACTAAAAAATTCTGACATGCACAAGAATTTTCTAGTTGATGCCTACCCAATAAAAAGGGCCCTGTATGGGACTGTACCACTGGTGCTCAAATGTTTGTGTGAGTTACTAGCCTCTGGCCTTTGCATTTCCTGCAGCCACGTCAGTATGTCTGTCTATGGATTCTTCTCTCTTTTGTCAATGTTTTCTAGTAAAACAGTTTCTGTTAGGAATATTTCACTGGGGATCACCTTTCTTAACAGGTTGCTCTTTCATAGGATCTTAATATTATACTGGCAAAGTTAGCCATATCTCCACATGAACTTGCACATCAAGCAGATTTAATATTAGTTGGAAAACTGTCCTTCTCTTTGCTCTTATATCTGCAAGATGCACATTTGAGTTGCACGCTGTCTTGGTGGGTTAACTCATTTTGGTCTGCTTTTGGGATATTGTTGTTTGTCTTTTTGGCTTTTCCCGGTTAGGAGTCGCCACAGCGGAACTCTGGTCCGCTAATGATTGGCAGTAGATTTTTATGGTGCCGAGTTGCCAGCCTGACGCCCAACCTTCAGCGAAGACACGCCCATTCACGCATGTCTTTCGGAGGCTACTCGACCGCAGGAAGGACATACAGACTCCACACAGAAGGTACTCCAGTTGAGAATCAAACAAGAGAACCTCTTGCTGTGAGGCAACAACGCTTTCGCTGTACTTTTGGGATATGGTATTGGTAAGAATAAATCCTCATTCTTGCCCTGGATTGTTTCAGAGTTCTTTGAATCAGGCCTTCAGTCTCCCAGTGTTTTATCCTTGCCCTCGGTACTAGCTTGACAGAACTTGCAGCAGTGATCAATATAAAGAACATAGTACAGTGTTGTAAGTATACCTATAACAGCAGATGTTCGAATAATCACTGCTGAAGTAGCCTCTCCCTCCTTTCATCCCCTTGTTTTTTGTGGGGGTTTTTTCGTGCCAGAGTATGGGCATTTTTATTTTGTTGTTGCTAGCTATGTCCTCTCTCTCTCTCATTTGGCATGAAAGCTCTGAAGGGCTTGCTGCCCAAACTTGCCTTTTTAGTCAGCTCAGCTAGAGCTAATGGGTTGGGCATGTGGAAGGTGCTCTTAAGCTTTAGAAGCTGCCTGGCTGTTATATCCCATGCAAGATACAACCTATATAGTGTAGGATGCTATAGCATTGAGCATTTAAACTTCTACTGTTACCGTTTTTACTTTCACAACTGTGCTTTTGCATTCTCCTCAGTTTGTTTTTTATTTAGAGCCCCTGGCAAAGAAAATAAGACACTCAAATTCAAGTATATAACTGGTGTTGTACTCAAGAAACAAAATCCTTATTTGCAGTTAATATTGTTCTGTATTTGATAAATCCTGAAAAGGATGTTTCAGTGTTGTGGAACATTTTAAGAACGTTTCAGGTCTTTTCTGGATATAAAGTTAAAAGATAAAACAAAGGCTATAGTGGTATACTACATCCCCGCACATGAATTGCTTCAGCGGTACCCATATTTATGGGACATAAGCTGAAGCATTTAGGTGTATGGATTAAAAATTATTCTGTTGTGGTAGCCAAGGATGTGTGGGAAGAGAATAAAAAGATAATATGAAAACTGAGAAAATGGAAGCTTTTAATTATGAATATGGATAGTAAGGTTGGTTTCCTCCCACATTCCAAAGACATGCAGTAGGTGGATTGGACACTCCAAATTGGCCGTAGGCAGGTGTGTGTGTGCAGTTGAGTGGTATGAATGAACTACCATGGCAGGGCTTGGCCACCCAGTGGTGTAAACCTTGGTTCAAGATGATTGTCACTGCTAAAGTGACACCCCGACCCACATGTGCAAAATGGGAAAAGGGGTTGAGGATGGATAGATAGTAAGGTATAAGCAGTCTAAATATTTTAGTCCCTTTAATTTTATGTACAGATTAGACACGTTTTTGTCAACCAAGATGATGATGTGAATGGTAATAGATAAAACATTGCAGGAATTAATTTGGGAGAAGATGAGGGCAGGAGTTAAATGGGATGCATTGATTCTTCCCATAGAGCAGGGTGGTTTAGGATTACCTGATTTGAAGGGCTACTTTAGAGCTAAGCAGTTAAGGCTTATACACATAACACAAACAGAAGGTTATAAATCAGAGTGGATAAAGATAATGATAAAATTCGGTGGGGGGTGGAGGTTAAGAAATATAAAGAGTAGAATTTTGGATTCAGACCCAAGGAAATTGATAATCGTATAGAACATTATAGTGGTAATAACTATAAATGTTAAGTTGTCCATCTCGCCTTCATTCTTGCTGTTTGGGTTCGGAGCCCCACTCGGCCATCTTCTGTAGCCCGAGAACTGTTTACTGGCTCGAGGCTACCCCTTATCCCAGAATGCCCAGCGTCAGCTACCTGGATCTTGTTTGCCACTTCAGCTGCGAGGTTGCTTCGTTACTGGCTAAGGCTTAGAATAGTTTTTTCAATTATAATTGTTGTTTATTCTTAAAAATTTGTCAAGTTTTTGTCTAGCTATATTACTTTATTCCTTAACGTTTTCTTGTGTGTTGTAGCTTTGTTGGCCATCGCTCCATAACTCACAGGCCTTCTGTTTCCCCTGAACTCATTTAAATTAGGGAGTTCTCTCCCTCCCCCCCTTAGGACAGCTGTTTAAATTAGAGGCCCTCCTTTCTGTTCCTTAACTGTAAAAAAAAATGTTCCTTAACTGTAAAAAAAAAAAAGACAGTTTGTTTCTTAGTTTTGTAGTATAGCATTTTCTTATTGTTGTGGTGGTGGTTAGGAAAATGTCTAAAGATACCAAGGTATCTGGCTTCAAAAAGTGTGACTCATGCTGTCAGAAAATGTCTCTGACCGATGGGCACACTAGTTGTGTATATTGTTTGGGTGCTGTTCACCTGCAGGACTCCTGTTCTATATGTCACACTTTTAGTCCAAGGGTCCTGCAGGAGTGCAAAAACAAATTAACCCTTCGGGGATTATTGAAGCCTCAGGATTCTCTGGCTAAAAGTACTCAGCCAGCGAAATCCCCTAAGTCTGTCAAGCTATCGGCTCCACCTTCGGAGCAGACTCCTTTACTTGACCAACCAAGTATGTCGGTGCCAGCTGGCACCGACATGGCTCCGAGACGGCTCCGAAATAGCAGATGGAGCCAATGGAAGAGTTGCCTTAAGAGACTGAGGTCTCCGTCCTTGGAGTCCGTCCACTCGGCACCTCAGTCACCCTTGTTACAGAGTGAACGTAGCCATCATTCTTCCCACTCCTCTTGATCCTCTAGATTATCAGATCATGATGTGGAGAGAATAGTAAGTAGGTTGCTTAAGTCACAGGCACTGGCAAAATTACTGTCCAGCCCACCTCAACAGGTATTGGCTCCAACCGCCTCTATTTCCGTTCCTCCTCTGACTACATTTAGCTCGGAGCCGGAGACCATGGATCTGCAGGTAGTAGAACCATCAGCGCCGATCATCATCTCTCATTCTGTTCCGACGTTGGCTCAGATTACCTTGATTGTACCTTCTATGGAGGGATCTGGGCGCCAGGGCTCTCTCGTCAGCTCCGGGGGGGGGGGTGGCATCAGACCCTTGTCCGACCCCGTTCTCCCCCTCGGAGCTTCGGCGCAGGTGAGCTCAGCTCCCACATCGGCCACAGAGCCATCACCCTCGACGTGGAGAAGGACTCCTGTTTCTTCGTAGCCGGAGCTTTCTCTTCCTAGAGGTCGGGATGCCTTCGAGGTCATGCGGAGTGTGCTGTCCCCCGAAACAGCTCTACTGCCAGCTCCATTGGCTCCTCCCCCCTGTGGTGTCTGTTCCAACCTGTACTCCTCCTCCAGACCCCAAGCGTAGGGAACCTATGCCCCAGGACACCCCATTGGGTGATCCCTCTTCTTCCGAAGCCTCCCCTGATCACTCAGAAGAGCCTGCCCGGAAGAAAAAGTGCAAGAGGAAGCACATAGACTCCCCTGAGTTTGTCACCTCAGATACAGACATTGGATGAATTGGAAGGTTCCCCAAGGTCCCCCTCTGAAGATGTTTCCTTTTCGGACATCCTTGAAATGCTTAGAGGAGGGACTGGACTTCCCTAGCCCCTACCGAGGAAGAGTCTGTATACCTGGACGCATTCGGTTCCCGACCTTCCACCTCCTAGGTATCTCCTCCTTTCAATCCACTCATGTCTGTAGTGGCTCGAAAGGTTTGGTCAGCTCCAGATTCTGTGGAACCTACTCCGAGGAGACAAAACAAATTTATTACAGCCCCCCAGGACAAACAATTCCTCTCGAAAGATGTGCCTGTTGATGCCATGGTGGTAGCAGCAGCCACCAAGAAAGAGTTAGCAGAAACCTCTTCATCCTCCAAACCAAGAGTCTCGGATGATGGACATATATGGAAAGCGAATGTTTGCTTCAGCAACCTTTTTAATGAGGTCCCTGAACTATCTATGCCATTTTACACATCTTCAAAGGGATCTCCTGAAAGAGCTTGAAGATACCCTTCAAGATTCTACAGCTGAGGGAGTACCAGCCAAATTAGTTTCTCAGCTTGTGGCTCTTAATGCCATAGTCAACTCCTCCATGAGGCTGATTTCCTATGCAGCCGATGGAGCGAGCAGAGCCACAGGGACAGGTGTGGCTCTCAGGAGATATGCTTGGATGCGGCTGTGTCAGTTTGCGGAACCCTTTCGAGTGTCCTTCACCAATACTCCCTTTGATGGCTCCTTTCTCTTTGGGCATCAGGTGAAAGACACGTTGACCAGGTGTGAGATTCTTTTTAGTACCAAAAAAGACAGGGGACTGGAGACCAATACTGGATCTCAGCAGATTGAACAAATCTGTACAAAAAGAAAAGTTCTTTATGGTGACACTGCAGTCCATTTTCCCTTTTCTGGGTCAGGACAATTGGATGCGCTCGATAGATCTTCAGGACGTGTACTACCATATCAAGATGGACAGATGCTCTAGGAGATTTCTTCGCTTCTGGGCAGGGGCCAGTCATTACCAGTTCAGAGCTCTGCCCTTTGGTCTCACCTCAGCCCCCAGGGTGTTCACCAAGTGTATGGCAGTAGTCACGGCTCACCTTATCTGTCAATGATTCCAGGTGTTTCCCTATCTAGACTGGCTCCTGACTGCTACCACCAGGCATCAACTCTTAGAGGCACAGGATTATACAATCACATCATGCATCACTAGGCATCACAGTAAATTTCTAAAACTCTGCCTTGTTGCCCTGTCAGTCTATCACATACATAGAAGCAGAATTAAACACAAAAGAAATATTTGCAAGATTACCACAGGAAAGAGTTTCCACTATTCGTCAACAAGTGTTAATTCTAATGCAGAGCAAAAGGATTCAAGTCAGATATATCCTCCAAGCTCTAGGCTCCATGGCAGCTGCCATTCTTCTTGTCCCATTAGTGCATTTCTACATGAGAATCCTTCAGTGGCGTCTTTTCACACAGTGTTCTTTCCAGGAGCTACCCATGTCTCACACGATCCTGATCACAGAAACATGCAAAAGGCACCTTTCTTGGTGGATGGTCTCCCCACTAGTAATTCAGGGCAGACCTTTCATACAACCCCCTCCAGTAGCCACAGTGACCACGGACGCCTCCGTGATAGGGTGGGGGGGGGGGAATCTAGGCAGGACAGTCCAAGGCACTTGGCAACCTCGCGAGTACCATTTGCATATCAATGTCCTAGAAATGAGAGTGGTGCTCCTAGCATTGCAAGCCCTTCAAGAGTCTCTTCCTTCCGGGACCATTGCAATCCAAATGGACAACATGTCAGTGGTGTGGTGCATCAACAAACAGGGCGGGACCAGGTCTTACCCCTTGTGTCGAGAAGCACTCGGACTGTGGCAATGGGCGATTTCCTCCCAACGTTTTCTGATAGCAATGCACATCCCTGGGAAATCCAACGTCATAGCGGACAGGCTCAGCAGAGCTATCCTCATCCCTCACGAGTGGTCTCTGAATCAGGAAGTTGCGGATCTTATCTTCCGCAAATGGGGACAGCCTTGCTGCGACCTATTTGCCACTCCTCTCAACAACAAATGCAGCAGCTACTTCTCCCTACTTCCTCTTCCAGGTCATATACCCAGAGATGCTCTAGTCCACGATTGGCCTCAGGAACTCCTTTACGCTTTTCCCCCTTTTCCCCTAATACCAAGACTCGTACAGAAAGCAAAATCGTTGGGTTGCAAAATGATCCTCATTGCCCCATTTTGGCCTCGACAGATATTGTTCCTGTTCCTGCACCTCCACCTTCTGGATCAACCATGGATTCTGGACCCGGTTCCAGATCTTCTGATTCATCAATCAGGCAGGTTGCACCAATCCCTTCAAACTCTCCAGCTCACAGCTTGGTTACTCCACTTCCAACCTTAGCCAGGCTTTCCAGTATCTCCCCAGCAGTCCGTGATATTATTGATGTCCTTCAAGGATGCATCTGCAGTCCTTACAAATGGGTTGTCCTGTCGTCAGGCAGCCCTTCGGTCGGCCGGATTCCAAAGTCTGGGTCTGGCCTCGGCTGATGTCGCACTTCACCCGACGTCATAGCTGCAGTTCTTCGGGTATAAAGGTATCAGCCGACGCCATCTTCCTCAGTCTTTCTTGCCGCGTGGTGCCCGAAGCAGAAGCTGTTCGCAAGTGCCGGTCGGTCAGAACCAAAGATTACTACTACCGAAGACTTCTAAAAGCTAAGTACCCCGTTGGGGACTCTTTCTTGCCTCAGCCGATGTCAGAAAAAGTGAATAACTGTTTAACTTGTGGGAAACAAATACCTCATAAAGATTTCCACTCTTACTGCTTACCTTGCTTAGGCCCAGACCACGACGTAGCAGCTTGTCTAGCCTGTGCTTCTTTCAACCGACGGACGCTTAGACGTCGGTCGGAATTTGCTGAGGAGTTTTTCGGCTCCGCTTTTGCTTACATTATGCCATCGGATACTCCGACTACGCAAATATCTAAAAAGCGCAAGGAAAAGGACCGACACTCGCGGTCCACGGTTTCGGCGGAAACCGCGGTTAAGCCAACCACGAGTATCTCGGTTTTGGCTGAAACCGAGTCCACGGTTCTTCCTTCGGCCGAAAGCTTCCCTCCTACCGAGGCCTCATCCAGCTTGGCTGAATCTGCTACTGAAATCACACCCGCTCTTGCAGGTTCACAGGATTTATCTGATACTATCCCTTTGGATATTTCTACCCCTGCATGTGGAGCTGCTAGGCCACCTGCATCCATGTCGATTAAGGCCTTTGCCAGGGCTAAAGCAGCAAAATCTACCAAAACTGTGCCTGCTAAGACCCCCTCTCACAGGCCTAGCTCTAGTTCACAAATGCTTAGTCTAGCAGAGGATCTCATTTCTTTGATCCGGGGATCCCAACCACATCCAGACAGGGCCTCTCACCCACCTCCAGAGAAGAGGCCTAGAGTAGAGCCCCCTGAGCCAGTTTCTTCAGATGACTCCTCTGATGAATCAGATAATACAAACCCTCCAGAGGGCCCTTTTTCTCCTTATGAGGACTCTGATGCAGAAGAGTCCATTCCTTCTGCCTCTCCACCTGAGGAATTTTCATTTGGGGAAACCTTGCATGCTATGAGGGAACAATTTCAATGGCAGGGCCAGGATTTCTCAGACTCTAGGAAAAGGCTTAGAACCTTTTTGCATTTGCCACAGCACAGGCCTTTAGCCATTCCTCCAGTACTTACTGTTGTGGATGATGCATTTAATGATGCTTGTACTGCTCCTGATTCTCTTCCTCCGGCCCCTGCTAAGCCCGATAGGTACTACAGGGTTCCGAACACCCATTATCATTTGTATAAGGCCCCTTTTGCAGATCCCGAAACTATCTCCCAGGGACCCAAGGCTGTAGCAGCTACCTCTGCCAAAACCCCCCTCCCCTCTGAAAGGGAATCTAGGGCCTTAGAGAGATGGGGTAAAAAAGTTTACACTTCTGCTACTCTTTCAGCTAGGGCCTTGAACTGTCAATTCCACATGATTCAGTATCAGGAATTTATGTTAGACCAGTTAACTAAAAAACTGTCCTCGGATGAACCATTAGACAAAAAATCTGTACAGGAAATGGTACATAACATTCAGCAGGTCAGTAATCATTCCTTAAAATGCGGCTATGATGCACTGGAGGCTTCCTTTAGATCAGCCATGACTGGTACAGTGATCAGAAGACATGCATGGTTAAAAGAGCAGTCCTTACCAGACCATGTTAAATCAAAGCTCCTAGATGCTCCCATGGATAAGCTCAATTTGTTTGGCTCCCCTGCACAACAGGTGCTGAAGAAGGTGGAAGAGAAAGCAAAATCTGTCCAGACAGTCAAAGATTTCTTGCAGGTCCAGCCTCCAAGGTTTAGCAGGAACTGGCCTTCCAAGAATTGGTCCTTTCCAGACACCTCCAGAGCTCCGAGAGGCAGGAACAGGCGCTCAAGAGGCAGGGGTCAATCCAGTGGTGCCTACAGGGGTCGTCCGTGGCAGGCTAACAACCAGCGAGGCACAGCCACAGATCCAGCCACCACCACTTCGACAGGACAATCACAGTGACTTGGCTCTGGCACCGCCTACCAGGGAATAACTAGAAGCACCCTTAGGCGGGAAGCTAGCCTTATTTTCAGTAAACTGGCATTACATCACAGGAGACAAATGGATTTTACAGACAATAGACCAAGGTTACAGGTTTCACTTCCATACTCT
The DNA here is from genome assembly GCF_019279795.1 of Protopterus annectens. Classification (NCBI taxonomy): domain Eukaryota; kingdom Metazoa; phylum Chordata; order Ceratodontiformes; family Protopteridae; genus Protopterus; species Protopterus annectens. The sequence goes on along the minus strand of NC_056743.1, from coordinate 795,762,137 downwards.
ACCAAGGAAGAGAGGAATGCCAAACCTACCTCCAAATCAGAAGACAGAAGCTCTACAACAAATAACTCACTTACTAAGGATGAGAGCTGTAGAAAGGGTACCATCTATGGAACAAGGGCAAGGATTTTACTCCAGACTCTTCCTGGTACCAAGAAAAGAAAACCAATGGAGACCTATACTCGACCTGTCCGCTTTAAACACATACCTCATTGTTCCAAAATTCAAAATGCTGACCCTACAGCAACTTCTTCCCATGCTGGGCAAGGAGTCTTGGCTGGTAACTCTAGATCTCAAGGAGGCATACCTGCACGTCCCCATACGACCAAATTGCAGAAGATACCTCAGATTTCTTGCAGGATCAGAGCATTATCAATTCTCAGCTTTGCCCTTTGGCTTATCTACTGCGCCCAGAGTATTCACGAAATGCCTGGCATCAGTAATTGCTCATTGCAGGCTTCAGGGAATTCAAATTTACCCTTACCTGGACGACTGCCTGTTACAAGCGGACAACAAAAACAAATTAACAAAGGACTTGAAAAGGGTCATTCATCTACTACAAGCCCTGAGATACACAGTCAATTTAAAAAAGTCAAGGCTGATACCATCCCAAAGGATAACCTTCTTGGGTGCAGATCTGGACACATCAAAACAAATGGCATTCCTGACAGTAGAAAACAGGGCAACTCCCTCTCTACTTCATGGCATTATCAAAGCAGAGCCAGCTAACAGCAAGAAAAGTCCTGCAAGCCCTGGGTTACATGGCATCCTGCATAATATTGATTCCACATGCCAGACTACATATGAGAAAGTTACAGTGGTACCTAAGGAATTTATGGTCTAAGCACAAACACAGCCTAGAAACCCAAATTCCAATAATTCCATGCCTGAAGCAAGAATTCCAATAGTGGGCGCAGGCCTGTCAATCAAACAAAGGACTGCCCTTCCACAGCACTCAACCAAGCCAGACCATCACAACGGACGCCTCAGACCTCGGTTGGGGGGCGCACATGCTGGACAAGTGCATACAAGGCTTATGGACTCAAGACCAGCTGCGCCTGCACATAAATCAAAAGGAAATGCTGGCAGTAAAACTGGCAATTCAGACATTCAGACCATTTCTTCGGCAGGGTCAACTGTTGATAAGGACGGACAACACCACAGTTATGTGGTACATCAACAAACAGGGAGGCACACATTCATACCCTCTATGCCGGATGGCCATGGACCTCTGGAATGTGGCCCTGAGCTTCAACATTCAGTTACAAGCAATTTTTGTGCCAGGAAAAGAAAATATACTAGCAGACATCCTAAGCAGAACCACCACGGATGCCCACGAATGGATGCTGCATCCGGACATCTTCAAAACCATTACAGGGAAATGGGGACTTCCAGAAATAGACTTATTTGCATCCCCTCACAATCCCCAACTGAAAAAATTCTGCACAAGTACGTACCACCCACTTGCTTGGAAAGTGGACTCCCTATCTTTCAGTTGGAAAAACCTGACAGCATATGCATTCCCACCTCTTCCTTTGATGCACAAGGTGCTATTGAAGATCAAAGAAGACCGTCCAAGGATCATCCTGATAACTCCAGACTGGCCAAGGCAACATTGGTACCCATTACTGAGGAGTATGTCTCGGGAACAAATATGGCCTCTGCCCCTAGTTCCCTTACTGTTAACACAGAACAACTTCAAAACCCTGCATCCAAACCTGAAAACCCTGCAGCTGGCTGCCTGGAACATTGCATAAGACCAAATATCCCAGATTTATCTCAAAGGGTTAAAGACATCATCTTGGAGGCTCGCAGACCCTCAACAAGAAAAAAATATTCAGCAAAATGGAAAAGATATCTCATTTGGAGTACTGCAAAAGGAGAAAATGTTTCACTTGTAAATATAGCTAACATCTTGGAATACTTGGCAGAGCTCTTCCACAATGGCCTGTCCTATTCTTCCATTAAGATTCATGCATCAGCTATTTCAGCAGAATACAACTTGGATCCTCCAGTCTTCTCGCATCCTCTGCTCAGGCAGTTTCAGAGAGGAATTAAAAATGTAAAACCACCTAGGAAGCCACCATTGCCAGCATGGGACTTGAACTTTGTGCTAGAAAAGTTGACACTCCCTCCTTTCGAGCCAGCAGCAACAGCTGAATTACAGTACTTATCATGGAAAACTGCTTTCCTGCTTGCAATCACTTCAGCAAGAAGGGTTTCTGAACTACAGGCATTAATGGCAGCACAGCCCTTCCTGATCTTCCATCAAGACAGGGTGTCCATGAGAACTAATCCTACTTTTATGCCAAAGGTGGTCTCCAGGGTATCTTTAAATCAAGCTATCCACCTGCCTACATTCTTCCCCAACCCTCAGAACAGGGGAGAAAGACTGTTGCATACCTTGGATGTACATAGACAATTACGTTACTACCTGGACAGGACCAAGACCAATAGAAAAACTGACCAGCTACTGGTAGCATATGCAACAGGAATGGAAGGAAAAGCAATTTCAAAACAGACAATCTCTAAGTGGATAGGAAATTGCATTAGATTTTGTTACTCCTACCATGGGAAGAAAACTCCAGAAAACATCAGGCCTCACTCTACAAGGGCTACAGCCACTACCACAGCCTTTTTACGAGGAGTGGCTACCAAAGACATTTTAGAGGCTGCTACTTGGAGCTCCGTGCATACATTTGCCAAGCATTATAATTTACCTTTATACTCCAGATCCCGAGCAGGTTTTGCCACTGCTGTTTTGCAAGGGATCTTAACTACACCATAATCTTATTCTCCTCCTCCCCCAGTTTGGCTATGGTATTCTACCCATTTGTAAGGACTGCAGATCATCCTTGAAGGACATAGTACAGTTTTGTACCTACCATAAATGTAGATGTCCGATAGGCATGCATCTGCAGTCAGGATTACCCACCCTCCTTCCCCTCTGTGGTACTCCTAGGGTATTTGCCCATCTTGTAGCTATCTGGGGGAATCTATTATGGTGTATTTGTTTGTATATATGTACATACATGCTTATTTTTTGTTTGCTCTCTACTGTTTGGATCCATTTGCATTTATCCAAATTTAGCCTTCCTAGAGGGCATCTGGCATCTGGGGCAAGAAACACTGAGAAAGATGGCGTCGGCTGATACCTTTATACCCGAAGAACTGCAGCTATGACGTCGGGTGAAGTGCGACATCAGCCGAGGCCAGACCCAGACTTTGGAATCCGGCCGACCGAAGGGCTGCCTGACGACAGGACAACCCATTTGTAAGGACTGCAGATGCATGCCTATCAGACATCTACATTTATGGTAGGTACAAAACTGTACTTTTCCTCGCATAAGTATACTACGAGGAAAACGTATGCTAGTAAATGGCAACTGTTTTCTTACTGGGCAGAATCTAGAAATTTTGATCCTTTCTCAGGCCCAGTCCATGAAATTCTTGAATTTCTAGCACAGCTCTTTCAAGTCTGGTGCGGCTTCCGCTACCATTAGAGTACAGCTAGCTGCCATTTCTAATTTTCATATCAGTTTGTTTAATTCTAGCATTATGTCTCATAAGTTCTGCAAGGCCTTTATGAGAGGAACATCTCTTCTTAGACCCCCAGTTAGAGATCCTCCTCCTCCTTGGGATCTCAGTTTAGTTTTAGTTTCCTTAATTTTGCCTCCCTTTGAGCTGGAAGCATCATGTTCCTTAAAATTTATTTCTTGGAAGACACTTTTTCTTGTTGCTATCACTTCAGCTAGATGTGTCTCAGAACTTTAAGCGCTATGTGTTCGTCCTCCTTACCTGGTGTTTCACAAGGACAGAGTTTCTCTGAGGACCAATCCATCCTTTATTCCTAAAGTCTGCTCAGAGAACAATTTAAATCAATCCATAGATCTCCCAGTTTTCTTTCCCAATCACAGCAACAAGACAGAATACAAGCTTCACCAATTGGATGTGCACAGACAATTGCATTTTACCTCCATAGAACTAAGGAACTAAGAAAGTCAGACTAGTTATTTCTTTCTTATGCTTTCAACAAACAAGGCCTTCCAATTTCTAAGGTGACCTTATCCAGATGGTTATCTGATACTATTGCCTTTATTTATCAGTTACGAAATAGAGCTACCAGTTAAACCAAAAGGTCATTCTACTAGAGCATTAGCCACCTCTGTAGCCTTTCAGTCTAGGTTGCCCTTGGACTCAATTTGTGCAGCTGCCACTTAGGCAAATCATCACACTTTTATCTCTCATAACAAGGTAGATATGGTCTCCCGGAGCAGAGCTTCCTTTGGTTCTACTGTTCTGAAGAGTCTGTTCCAATGAGCCACCCGGGATTTTAGGTATTAAGGACACTTTCCCAAACAGCAAGAACAAAGGCGAGATGGACAGCTTAACATAAAGAAGTTATGTACCTACCATAACTTTCCATGTTAGTTGTCTTCATCTCGCCTTCCTTCTTGCGTCCCTCCCTCCTTCCCCTTTCCTAGATGATTGAGAGGAGTTCCTTTTTGTTTTCACTGGCTGAGTATCTTTTATTACTTCACTCACCAGGTAAGTTTTGACTCTTTCCTTGTTTAGGTGTATTGGACAACCAGTTTTTGGGTAACTGGGTTATTCTACTTATGTCTAGTGTGCGCGGTCACAAACGAGATCTGGGTAGCTGACGCTGGGCATTCTGGGATAAGGGGTAGCCTCAAGCCAGTAAGCAGCTCTCGAGCTATAGAAGATGGCCAAGTCGGAGCCGAGGATTGGCTCCGAACCCAAACAGCAAGAAGGAAGGCGAGATGAAAACAACTAACATAGAACGTTATGGTAGGTACATAACTTCTTTTTCCATGGAAACATGAACCACAAAGCATAGAGAAGGATGATATTTATCACGTGGGATCACCCATTACAAATAGTTCAAAAAACAGATGCAAGAAAACCAAATGTAGTAGTCCATGAAAAGTCAAAAGTAGCATAAATTACTGAAATTGCTACAGACAGTGATTACAGTGTTTTTTTTTTTCTTTTCTTTTAAAGTAACAGAGACAGGCAAAGTTATACAATACCAGGATTTGTAAGTATAAGTGATAGCAGTGTGGAAGAAAAATACCCAGACAATTCCGATAGCAGTAGGGGCAGCAGGACTAAAAAGAAAATGTACAGTCATTCTTAAATATGCTGCCAGTACATATAACCCTATATAAAATGCAGGAGAAGGAAATTCTGGGCACATTGCTGGTGCTGAAGAGCACAGTTAACTAACATCTAAGATTGAAACAATACTAATTTCATAAACTTTAATTGCACCCTGACTTTGGAACGGGGTCTGTTCCACTCATATTAGAAAGCCAAAACACTTGGAGAAATTAAACCAATGAACAACATTACATACACAAAGTACTATGAAAAAGAGCCAAGCTAGTGCTGAAGTGGAGAAAGGAGAATGTTGTGGTACAGAAATAGGCAAAAGGGAGCTAGAATTTATTTGGAGAAAATTATCAAAGGAACCAATGGATTCAGAGAAAATAACTAGGGAAGGAAATTAATAGCATGCTCTGAGGCCAAGTAGAAGATTGGACTGTAGGGCAGAGACAGCTTTCCGCACCATGGAGTGGTAACAGAATATAGATGAAGAGTAAGAGATGTGGGTGTGCAAAGTTAAAGGCCAGCTCTTAAGTTTTTAGTTGTCTAGAACAAAAGCAGCTGTAAAAGGGATAATTAATGCGGCATATAAAATATTGCATGATAACTGTAAGAGTCAATCAGAGGGAGTTAGAAAACATTGGAAAGACAAACTGGAAGGGCAGTTTACCAAAGAAGACTGGAAGGACATCTGTATGGCTCCCAAGTGTGCAATAAAGTCCAGAAGATTTTGGATTTTTGCTTGAAGAGCTTGTGTAAATATTTTTATACTTCAGGGAAATTTTTCTCTAGTAGATAGCAAATGCTGGAGATGTCTGGGAAAGGGTGAGGTAATTCGGAACATGTGTTCTGGTGATACAGTAAGTTGGCAGATTTTAAAAATTCCCTACTCACTGTTTTGCCAGAAATGTAGAGTGAGCAAATTGTTGAACTAGAAAATTATTCTTCTGAGCTGGCCATAGGCTCTGAATTTATAAGACATAGTAAGACCTTACTAATTTTAATCCTACTGAGTGCCAAGAAAGCAATTTCTAGAAAATGGAAGTCAAAACTAAAACTGTAATAACTGAGGTACTGAATATTTATCAAGGAGATAAACAAATTGGTGGTGGAATCCACAGAAAAAAGAAAATGCAAATTATACATAGAAGTAAATTAAATCTGTGGGAATAATGCAAGCAGAATAATGTCCAGGAAGAGGAGTGAGGTTTAAGGAAGGGAAGAAACTGACCAATTTATGTAATGTCAGAGTGAATGACTGTTAAAAGGAAAACTTGTGTATACTGTATTAAACAAAATGTTACTGCGGGTTGTTTTCATTTATATTAATGTGTGCACACCTGCGTCACTAGGTGGCTTCTTTCTAGACCCATTTTGTTAAGATTAGAGAAGCTCACCTCTGCTTCCTCCCTAAGCTTGAGTCCTTAAGGATCTTATCAGCAGCCCTCATGTCATGGCATTAGTTTTGCAGTTGATGGAATCAGTGCTGATGTAGGAGCCACTTTTTTTCACCCTGTTCTGTGATGTTTTTGTCTCTATGTATCAGCACTGATGATTCTGCGTCATTTTTCCATAGTTGTCACAGCTGACATTGATGGACCTCTTGGGCCCAATGCTTAGGCTTGGTTTGTTATTGCTGTCCCTTTTCTTTTTTTTTTTCTCAAATATTTTTATTACAATTTTTAAGAATCCCTTTTCGTTTGATGATAATGCCAGTGTGCCTGGTTCTGCAGCCGTTTATGCTAAGGTTCTTTATGCTGATTCAACAAGAGGCATCAAGTTTAATGCTACACTTGAAGACATACTTGTAATGAATTTTCCTCACATCCTTTTCAAAACTAGTGCTGGAATCTGATAAAAATCACAGAAAAGTAATCTCAGATGACTTAGAGTAATAAAGCCCAGACTACAACCACCTGAGATTGATTAGTGGCTCAAGCTCCTAATGGAACTGTCAGAAGTATGGTTTTTCCCACCTTGGTGGGGACGAGGCAGAAAAACCACTCACTACCACAGTGCTTTGAAGGTGGCTCTGTGATGCAAGTATGCGGCTTGAGGGTGGATAATAGGCTCACCAAGCCAGTGCCTGGTTGTAGCCTTTGATGCAGGTGTGGAGAAGCATGCAGTTGCATAGAAAATAAATTGTGGGCCTCCATGGTGGCATGATTCTTGTATCCCCCTTCTCATTAGTATTGTAAGGCAGTTATGTGCCCTCATTGCTGGTATATTGATAAACAGGTAAAGACGTAATGACAGCCCCTTCCAGACAGATACCACTGTGCTGCTGGGTGTTCTTCTTCGGTAAAGGAGAAAATGGCTATGTCTGATTAGTGGAGTGAGGCCTGATGGCCAGCAGACACATGGATAAAAAAGACACAGAAAAACAATTGAGGAGTCTTTTGTTGGGTTCTTGTCCCTGGCACTATTCATACAATTGGGCATAAAGTTCCAGGATAATTTGCTACATCCATCAGTGACATATTTCACTTAACTTTTGTCTTCCTTCTCCTTTACCAAATTCCCAGTAAATAATGAAGGTGACATGCAAGTGTAAGAGGAAGTACATTAACTCCCCCCTATGTAGTCTCCCCCTATGTAGTCTTCCATTCAGATGTCCTTGAGGAGGGAAGAGGTTATCCAGTTCCCCAGAAAAGACTTCAGGCTTGGAGAGAGATTATAATTGATGAACCAGAGGAGGGGATGGCTTACTGACCTTGTGTCCTTCTGTAAAGAATTCTCCAGAAGGCTTTTCAGTCTACTCGGCAGCCCTCCGGGGTGGTCATTCCATTAATAGACATGTTCAAAATGATCAGAAATGTAACATGTGTAATGGCCTTACAGTGGCTACAAGGGAGGTCCCGCCATGGACCTGGTAGCTATAGACCCATTAGTCTCACTTCGCTTCATATGTAAAGTTATGAGTCATATTCTCTTAGACCCTGTTAATCTAGATGACCTGATGCTTTCCGTGTCATTCATCACGGATGGATCTTGGATCCGACCTCGGATCCGAGCCGGCAGCTGATGGACAGATCCAGAGCTCAGTCCCCTCCCCTTCCCATAATCCCCTGCTGACCTGTAACCCTCCGTTCTTGTTTGCTGCAGAAACGCTAAGGACGTGATTCCAGTAGCGCAGGCCTTCTTTTGCAGAGAAGTGTTTTCTTTGGTGTTTTTCTTGTCCTTTTGGTTGTTAAACTTTTCTTGAGTCTCTCTCAGGTTTTTAGTGTAGTCAGTTCTAGGTTTCTTCCCCTCCCTGTACTTTTATCTAGTTTGTCTGTTAGGTCCCCCCCCCCCAACTAGTTATTTAATTTAAAAAAAAAAAAAAAAAAAAAAGGTTGTCTTTGACACAAAAGCCCTTCGAACTGGCTGCATCTTGTGATCTTAAGTTCCTGTCTTGGAAGATGGCCTTCTTGGTGGCTATTACTTCTGCCAACAGAGTTTGAGTTGCAGGCTGTCAGCATTAAGCCCCCTTTTGTGGTCTTCCACAGGGATAGGGTATCCCTTAGGACTAAGCCTTCATTCGTTGTGAAGGTGGCTTTGAAAGCTAACCTCAGCCAATCTATTCAACTACCATTTTTCTTCCCTAATTATTCCAATGAGAGGGAGTATACTTTGCATTGTTTAGATGTCCATAGGGAGCTATGCTTCTATCTTAAGATACCAGCTTTTTGTGGCCTTTTCTCAGGCCAGAAAGGGTCTGGCTGTTACTAGGGTAACTATTTCCAGGTGGATTTGCTAGCTATATTTCCTGCATTTTATGACAGCAGGCACATGGAGCTATCTGGACCAGTTAAAGCCCACTCTACAAAGTCTGTGGCTATGTCTTCCGTCTTCTTAGCTAAGCTTTCTTTGGATGAGATTTGTGCCGCTGCTACTTGGTCTAATCCCCCACATTTTGTTTCACACTAAAGTTGGATTTATTGTCTGGGAACAGGGTTTCCTTTGGTTCCTCTGTGCTCTGGCATATCCTTCCCTGAGGTCTCCCAGTGTTCATAGTAGCTGGGTACTCTGACCCATCCATGATGAATGACACAGATAGCATCAGATAAAGATTTATGTACTTACCTTAAGTTGGAATCTGTGCTATCCAGTGTCATTATTCATCACATTTCTGCTCTCCTTCTCCCTTCCTTCTGGGGACCTGGTAAAACTGGAGGGATGTTCCTTCTTGGAGATGGTGTCCTGGGCAGTCCTTAGTGCCTTTTTCTTTATCCAGCAAAGTTGATCTGAGGGTTACAGGTCAGCAGGGGATTATGGGAAGGGGAGGAGCTTGAGCGCTGGATCTGTCCATCAGTTGCTGGCTCTCAGATCAGAGGTCTGATCCAGATCCCATCTGTGATGAATAATGAAACTGAATAACACAGATTCCAAGTTATGGTAAGTACATAACTCTGTTTTTAAAATCTCAACTCGGGACCTTCATGATTCTGGCTTTGCCGAGGGATTGTCTACCTCTTTAACTTTCATTTGTTTCTTTAAAAAATTAACTGAAGCAATGGAATGCCTTCCCTGAGGCTCCCCAGGGTTCATAGCACATGGGGACTCTGACCCATCCATGATGAATAATTACACAGATAGCATCAGATAAAGATTTATGTATTTACCATAACTTGGAATCTTTGCTATCCAGTGTCATTATTCATCACATTTACACACTCCTAACGCCTTCCTTCTTGGGAAATGCGGTGAGATGCAGTACATACACCATTTTTGTACTTGGTCAAGCCTTTTGACACTATTCCCCATGCAGATATTGTTGACAGATGTGTAAATTTGAATATAAATCCTTATGTTGTGTGATGGATAGCAAACTGTTTGTTTGACAGAAACCATGTGCTTAGTCGAATTGAAAGCAATAAAGTTATCAGTGGTGTACCACAGGGACTCTGTGTTGAGCCGTGTCCTGTTTGGGATCTCTTTCTCAGATCTTCAGGACAACACTCGTAACCTATGGCAATTAAAGTTTGCAGAAAACTATAAAATGGTGGTTGTTCAGTCTTCCACAGACTCGTAATTGTTTCAGCATGAGTGAGACCATGTTAACAATTGGTGCAAGGACAGTGGTCTAAAATTAGTGAAAAAATGTGAGGTAGTTCATTTTTGAAAACCATTTTTGCATGCTGTATAGGTGACAGGTCCCTCCATCAGACAGTGTAATAAGGGACCTAGGCACTCTTGATGATAATTTCTTATTGTTTCACCATCATGTTTCCAGAGTAGTTCAGAAAGACTTCTTTCTTGCTCATCTAATTTCCAAGGGCATCTCTATTAGATGCAAAGGAGTCTTGAATTCCTCTTTACTCTTCTTTTACAAATAGAGCTCTGCTCGAGCTTCTGGTAGTTAGAGAATGTGAAAGGCACCATTTAGCTTTGATAAGCTGGACAGTTGGTCATATCTTGTTCAAGATATAACCAAATAGCTGATGGTACTGCAACAGTGATATATTAAAACAGCTACTCTTACAGTAAGTTAATTTACACAACTGTACTTTATCTTGTTGTCCAGGTACAATCTGATAGCTCAAAATCACTGAAAAGTCATATTACTTACAGAATATTTAAAGTCAGCTATCTAAACATCTAGATAAATGAACTGCAGTGAAAACCCTTCAAGAGATAAGTCTAGAATATTTTGAAATGTTTTTCTTCATCTTCCCTGCACTAAGGAAATGAGTAAAGTTCCCCCAGATAACATTGTCATGGTTGTGGTCGAGTATTTAAGTATACCCTGCTATAACATCACGATAATGCCAGGCTAAAAGAAAAGGAATTGTGAAGCCAGGGTTAATGCCGGGTCAAATGAAACATTTTCCATTTTCTTTTGTCTTTTTTTTCTCTTGTTTTTATCTGCATTGTGTTTTTCTCATGGTAGGAATGTTGAACTTTGTTTTCCTGAATGTGAAAGGACAGGGAATGTCTGAAATTTGTTCAATCTCCATATGTTTTGGTACTGTTTGTTAATGAATTAAATGAACATGAAAGAGCAGTGAGATGTAATGGCTATAATAACTTATTACTAAGTCACCCAGGGGGAATTCAGAATTCATGGAAACCAGATGTTCAAATGTGGCTGTATGTTGACTATGTTTGCAATAACAAGCAATATAACTTTTTTCCCATTGATAGGATGATGGTGTCATGGACATTATAAGCTTCGGAAAGGAAATGTTATGTAATTGTGATTCTTGAAAAGAAAAGTAGTGGATGTTGTTGCTGTCTTATTGATGTGAAACCATTTATGTTAAGTGTTTCTGTAGTAAGTTAACCATGGAAGGTAGACACCTACAGCTTAGGTTTTCTTTACGCTGTATATTTTTATTGTTTTTTTTTTGTCTTCCCTGTGTGTGCCAACCTACTTTTATTTTACTCCATATTTGCACCATTTTCTTTGTAAAGGCAATTCATTTATCTTTAAGCTTTTGTGGCATGGTATTTATTCATTGTAAGTATATTCATGCACTCTTATTTGACGAGAAGCTGATCCCGCATACATTATTGAGTAGCAAACTGTATCCCACATGTCCTCCATGAGACTGTGTGCCTACTGCCAGTAAAAGAGAGATTAAAGCCATGGAGAATTGGAGAATTTTGCCAGCTTCCCTAGGAATTGTTTGTGTGTGAAAATACTTTGTGAAAGGCAATTACCTTAGGAACAGGAGTATTCAAAGGCATTGCTCCTCAGAGACGGAGGGAGGTGAAAGACTCTGTTATATAAGTGGTCTGTGTGCTGTCCAGTTTAGTGTGGGGGTTGGAAGCCTGGCCAGAGGGGCATATTTATTCCCTTTATGCTCTTATAACCAGGTTGTTCTTTATACATTTACTATTGAAATAGATGTGTGTACTTTCTTGCTATTACTTTACCCTTGGTTGGAAGTGGTGAGATTCCAACCCCGTGAATGCTAGACCAGCATCACATTAGGTGTCTGTGTTTACAACTCACCTTCACATTTGGTGTAGTACCACTCTGCCTTCACATCAGCATCACATAAATTCACACACCCATGTTTTTCATTAGAATAAAGAAAAAAACTTTTTTAAATGAAGAGTTTATCTCTGTTTTGAAAAGTGGCAGCTGGTTTTCAAATTCTGTGTAGTGGAGATATTAAGAAATCTAAATGCTGTTGAAGCATTCTTGCCAAAGTTAATTCTTACCTTTACAGATCGGGATTACCAACATTATTGCATTCTTGCCACATTTAATGCTGGCTTATGAAGTTGGTGATATCCAATTGAATGCAGGAAACTGTTCATTCTTTTTTTTTACAACCGTCTATTGTAAATAGGCATACTGACTTAGTTTCATAGCCAAGTACTAAGCTAGCTGTCCTTGTGGGCCATTTTAATGTAGCCGATTTCCCTTTCAAAGGTGAGAATCAAACGTATCATGTGTCTGTGATGTAAACACTTAAACCATTATATCAACCCACTTTGCTAGAAAGTTTAGCAGAAGATTTATTTTACATTGATAATTCTAGCAAAGGTTTTTTTCTGGTTTTGTTACAATTCATTGTTGTCTTTATATAGAAAGTGGTAGACACTCATTTATGAAGTGAAGATTTAGGTCCCTGGTTCTGATGTTCACTAAGCTGTTAGAAGTGTGGTGATACAGGGCATCAAAGACAACATGGTCGCTAATCGTGTGATAGGTGAGGCACAGATTGCTCCACAAGAAGCTATAGGATACTGAGTAAAAGGATAGAGCTTGGGTTCTAGTCTGTTTTGGTAGCTCAAGGTCTTTAAGCCTGAAACCTTAATAAGAAAACACGGGGGCTTCTCTCGAGTTAGAACTCGGGTACATTGACTAAAATTTGTGCTGCTGTTAAGTGACAGGAGAATTTGGCTGTTGTATAGCACTTGATGGCTAGCTTTTAAAATGAAATAAAACACACAAGTATATTTTATTTAAAAGCATGTTTATTTGTAGTGGAGGGGGAGTTTTATACACATACATTGCATCAGTGAAGCAAAGAAAATGCTGATTGCGTATTTTGATGAGGGATACCAAACTCAGCAGGAGGTTAAATGTTTACTTCCTGGTTAAGATACATTGTGCTTTGGTGAGAGGTAAAATCTGTTGATTTTATAATTCCTGTTTACTTTTTCTACATTTCAACTGGTTCCTCGGTTTTTCAGAAAATTAACGAACACAAAAGGGATGCTGATACGTTATTTCTAAGCCATACACTTGTGGTTGACTTTTTCTCTGGCCAAGCACAGAATATTCCCAAATAGCACACCCAGTTTGCTGTCAGTGTGTGGTGGTGGCAATTGATGGAGGTCATCATCTTTACCTGTCTACTGTCAATTTAAGGGGCCTTGGTCTCCAACAGGTTAGAAGAGTGCATACATCACAAAGCTTGCATAAAATATAATTTAATAAATAACACCATTGAACAGAATATTCCTGCATATCACACCCAAATTGCTGTCAATGCGTGGTTGTGGCTGCAGTTGATTGATGGAGGTCATCATCTCGACCCATTAACTGACTGTAACAGGTAAGAAGAATGCATACATCATAGAACTTACTTAAAATGAAATTTAATAACACGGTTAAACTTAACATTTTAAGCTAATGTGCTCTTCTGTAGAAATTAAGTCAGTTCAGTCACATTTTAAATACCAGTTTAGTTAACCTTCTTAGTCACTTGACAGTCGATCTTTTAATAAATCAAAAGCAGTTGTCACTTGGAAAGGCAACCATTTCTAAACACTGTTAACATACATAAGCAAACATTAGTAAAATATCTAGAAGAAATTGATGTGTAGAATGCATTGAGTTTTTTTCTGCCTTCTTAAATGTGAATGGAGTTTTAATGTCTGAAGCAAAAATGTGTTTGTGCAGACTGTTACTTTGTGTGCTGTTGTATGTTGAAGTTTACTTTAGATAAGCTCTGTGACATGCACTCTTTACTCATGGGTTTGTGAGTTTTGTACATTTCTGAGTTTTCATACTGGTATGTTTTTTTTTTTTAATTGCTTTAGTATTTTATTAACCAGTACCTAGTGTGCCACCATAGAGGGTTTTTTATTGTTATTCCTGAGGATGTTTTGGTGAATTTGGGGAAGGATTTTGAGAACATTATTCTGAAGGGTGCAGGTAATGGTTTAAAAAAAAAAGTGAAAACAACTGTTAAGTTAGAATAGAAATTATTAGCCTCCAGGTGTCCGAGTCAGATAACACTTTACAAATTAAGAGTGAAAAGGATAAGTGGAAAGGATATCGTAAGATCTTAGTGTTGAAGCTGCTAGCCTTTGGAGTTCAACATTTAAACTTTAAAAGGAGTGACAACATATTCACTAGAATTCAAAAAAGCTTTGCTCAGTGTGGAAGCCTTAACACATAAGGTTTCCCAGTCCCATTCACAGACTACTCAGCTGATGAGACCCCCCCCCCTTCTTGGAGCCTCAGCGTAGAAATTAGTCTCTCAGCTTTCCAGGGAGTGGATAATGTTAATAAGACATGTACTGTCCAATGGAAATGTCCCCAGCTCCCAGTTTGCTTACCTGAATGATTCTCTGAAGGAAAACGTTACTGCCGTAAAAACACGATGGTCATCTACTTACTCTTGTGGGAATATTGTATGTTCATAGGTTGTTACTAAGGTTATGACCAAAAGAGACCATCAGGAAGCTCAGCCACTTAGTACTGATTGGAAACTAGCAGTGTCCCCATTAAGTAAATTTTCCCCACATTTTCCTAGGATTTATGACCACCCATGCTATTATCCAGACTGGTTGTAAAGGTTGCTGGGGAAGGACAGTGCTTTATAGGCAAGTGCAACCTACTCCAGAAAATTGGTATATGTTGGACTAGGTGTCTGTTGTGCCATCTGGTCTTGTTGATATGGTAGTGTAAGTTTAGGCCTCTAGAACAGGTGTTTGTTTTACCACTTGGTCTGTTTAGGTGAAGGAGTTTAAAGAGTGCTTGGTCATTGATAGTATGGAAGGTTGAACAGAGATCACCCCACAAGAGTCTGTATAACACTGAGTGGAGTAACAGAGCTTTTAGTCTATCAGAGTAACTAAAGGTACTGTGACCTGAGATCTTATTGGTGAGGAAATGTTAAGGCCTCTTAAGCTGGTGTATGTGCTTAGTGAGCTTGAAGAGTGCATTATATTTGGTGATGAGATTATTAAGGTGTGAAAACATAGGATTATAATTTATTTGGACCTTGAAGAGAGGCCACAATGAAGAAGCAGTTCAACATAGAAGGATTTTCTAAACCACCACAGAGACATGATTGTCAAAGTTATCAACATACAGTGCAGCGGTAGCGTTGTCGCCTCACAGCAAGAGGTTCTCCAGTTCGGTTCTCAGCTGGGGTGCCTTCTGTGTGGAGTACGCATGTCCTCCTTGCGTTCGTGTGGGTTTCCTCCATGTGCTCCGGTTTCCTCCCACATTAGAAAGATATGCGTCTGGAGCATTTCTGCCCAGGCCTCCACTGAAAATTGGCTTCATTCCAAGTCGGACTTTCCCAGTTAACAAATGTTAAATAAATAAATACGTACCAACGTCCCCACTGACTTTAAATTTAAGTGGAATGTTAACTGTATGGTAAGCAGTGGTGATGCTAGATTTACCAAAGAAAACTATGTTGCATTTTTTGGTGTTGGGTGTAAACCCATGATTAATACACCAAGCATTTGTTGTAACCCTTGCTGGAGAATTTGAGTATCAGAATGGGATTTGATAACTACCTCCAGTTAGTAATTATCAGCAAACTTGGTTAGCCACATTCCCTTGATATTAGCTTTTATGTCACAGAAATCCATATCAGAGAGGAAGGGAACCAGGATATAGAGACTTTTTGGGACATCACTAGTGACATTTTCTATCTAGAGTAAATATGCCCCAGCATCTTAATAGTATGCGTTTTACCAGACAGCCAGTTACCAATCTTGCAAACTGCGTGTGCATTAACGTTTGAGAGAGTTTGGCAATAATCCCAGCATGGGGCTTAGTATAGTATCAAAGGTCTTGACAAGGAGTAGATAAACAGTGTGAACTGTGTGCCCCATACTCATGGTCACAGTAACTCTTTCAGAGAACTCACCCATGTTGAGAAGGCATGATCTGCATTTTTCAAAGCTGAACTGATGTGTCCATCAATATAAGGTCACCTGTATTACTTTGTATTTGTTTAGCTTTAATATGTTCCCAAAGCCTTGCAAACAGTACTGGTAATACTAATATCCCTGTAATTCCCAGGGTCAGTAGAAGGACCACTTTTATACAAGGGCATCACAACTGCATTCACCATTCCTGCGTAACATCAGTGGGGAGATTCTGGTCTTTTGATGATGGACAGGACAACTTAAGCAAATTATTATCACAAACTGCAGTTTAATGAAGTAATGCATTGGTGTTACATTAGAGAATATTGGACCCCTAAGGTTGTTATAAAAGGGGTAGAAATATAAAAAAATATGTCTTGTGGCAGTTTTTACATTGGTAAAACCGAGAGACAGTTAAGAATTTGGATTTATGAGCATTACTGTGCTAGTAGAATGAATTATTTGATGAATGATTTGACTAATGCATTATACAAACATTTTATTGCTTGTGCATTTTCAAAAAAATTGATGTTATGTGATCCTAGCTCGCCTACATTCTGTACTGATGGGCTCGGAGCCGATCCCTCGGCTCCGACTCTGCACGCTTATGCTATAGAGCGAGGCCTCTTATTGGCTGAGCTATCTTTATCCCAGGATGCACCACCACTAATTCCCCAGATCTCGTTTGCCGCTTACAGAGCTTAGACATGGTCTCAACTTGGCTGGGCTAAGTACTATTTATTTAGGCTTTTTCCTGTCAGTAATTTGCTTGATTTAAATCCAAAAGCTGTTTTAACGGCTGTTCTTTTGTATACGAGCGTGTTTTGGTAGTTTTAGTTGAGGATTTCGTGTTTTTTCTTGTCAGGGAAGGTTCCCGTTTAAGTTAGAGGGGCCTTCCCCTGTGGTTTCTACTACCTTAGTTGTTGTGTGTGGGTCAAGTACCCGTTTAAGTTAGAGGGTCTTGACCCTCTCTATCTCTCTTTCTTTTGTGGAAAGTTGGTCTCGTCTTAAAAAAAAAAAAAAAAAAAGGTTTTAGTTTAAAATTTTAACACTAAAGTAGGGATATATTTTTTCTTGTGTCAAACCCTTCTTCTAGTTGTAGACAACTGTGTTTTGGCTTGGTTATGTCGAAAGAACACAAACCCTCCGGGTTTAAGAAATGCACGAGGTGTGGTTTTAAAATGTCCATAACTGACGACCACTCCTTGTGCGTCTATTGCTTAGGGGCTAAACACCTGCAAGAGTCGTGTAGTGTATGCCATGCGTTCTCTTCTAGAGTCCTCCAGGAGAGGAAAAACAAATTAATCCTCAAAGGATTAATCAAGCCTTCCTTCGAGGAGGCTTTATCTTCCTCTCCGTCTCCTTCTAAAAAGAAGAAAGCGTCGGCTCCGACCAGTCAGTCGGAACCGACCGCTAAAAAAACTAAGCAGACTTCTCCATCGGCTTCACAGACTTTGGAGCCGAGGTCGGAATGGTCTGCCTCGATGCCTCCAGCCTCGACCCCTCTGGTTTCGGAGCCGAGGTCTGGGGCATCGAGAGGCGGGTCACCCTCATCGGCTCCACTGATATTGGAGCCGATAAGGGTTATCGGCTCAGACTCTTCCCCCTCGGAGCCGAAGTCCTTATCGGCACCGAGGGAAATTTCCTTGAAACCTTCCTCGGAGCCGATAGTTGTTGAGTCCTTTCGGAGCTGGTCCCCGAGCCCTTCGGAGCCGATGGAGAAATCGGTTCGGGCCCGATCGGTATCCTCGAGATCATCCAAGATGTCTGATTCGGACATCGACAGGGTGCTCCTTCGACTCTTCCAGTCTCCGGTGTTCCAAAAGCTGGTTTCTGCTCCAGCCCATTTGGCTTCGGAGCCGATGGTCCACTCCCCTACTGTGATTCCTCCTCCAACAGCTTCGGCACCGTTGGAGCCGGTGCTGGTGGAACCTGTGGAGGTGTTAGGGTCGGGCCCGACCCTTGCTCCAACTCCGGCTCTTGGGTCGGAGTTCAGTACACGGGCTTCTTCCTTCGGCCCTGGGGGGAGGCTTCGGGATTAATGCTTTTGGTCCCAAGTCTCCCTCTTGGTGCGTCGGCGGCGGGAATACCGTCCACTGTTGTGGCCACGGAGGTGGGACCCTCCCAGGATTCTGGTGGTCCCGCCTTCAGGGCTATGAGGAGTGCTTTAGCCAAATCTTCCTTGGCTACCTCCACGGTTTCCCCAGCTCCTTCCCTACATTTGGAGACTGGGTCGTTGGCAGTCCCCCTGTCCTTAGACAGCGGAGCCCCTGGGCCTCAGGTTACCCCCGCTGGGGTTTCTCCCCCTCCTGGAGGTCCTTCTGAAGCCTCTTTGGAAGAACCTCCCAGGAAGAGATCGTGCAAGAGGAAGCACGTTGACTCCCCTGATGAGTCTCTGACATCCGACACTGATCTCGATGATGCAGAAGGGTCCCCCAAGTCGTCCTCGGATGATGTCTCCTTTGCAGACATCCTGGAAGCCCTAAAACAACGAGGCGGCTGGCAGTCCAAACCTCCCTCTGCTGATGAGTCGGTGTTCCTGAAGGCCTTCGGGGCTCAGCCCTCCGCCTCCTGGGTGTCTCCTCCCTTCGACGAGCTCTTGGATTTGATCTGTTGAAGGGCGTGGGAACACCCAGACTCTGTGGAACCGGTGCCCGCTCGTCCGAACAAATTTCTCTCGGCGTCCCCTGATAGAGAGTTCCTTACTAAAGGTGTGGCTGTAGATGCTTTGGTGGTGGCATCTGCTACCCAGCAAGATGTAGCAGAGGCTTCTACGTCCGTCCATCCTCCTAATAAGGAGTCTAGGAGCATGGATCGGTACGGAAAGCGCACTCTTAGTTCAGCGGCCTTTACACTGAGGTCCTTGAACTACCTGACGCACTTTACCAGATTTCAGAGGGATCTGATTAAGGAGCTATCCGATACCCTCTTGGGTAACCTGCCTGAGGAGCTGGCCCAGACGGTTGGCTCTCAGCTGGCTACAGTGTCGTCCATTTCGAACTCGTCCATGAGGCTCATTTCGTATGCGGCCGAAGGGGTGAGTAGAGCGGCGGGTACAGGCATTGCTCTACGGAGACAAGCCTGGCGCCGCCTGTGTCATTTCGCGGTGGCCTTTAAGTCTTCATTTGCCGACGCCCCCTTTGATGGGTCCTCCCTGTTTGGACCCAAGGTAAAAGACACACTAACCCGCTGTGAACAGGAAGGTAAGACTCTGACTGCCGTAGGGGCACGATTTTCCACTCCCTTTCGGCCTTATCCCAAGGCTAAAAGAGGAGGGAAAATGTGGTTCCGTAGATCTCAGAAGCCTTACCCCTCTCAGCAGGAAGGTTCCCCCTCCAGAGGCAGAGGAGGGGGAAATTCATCCGGAAGACGCCGTCCCAGAGGCGGCAGAGGCCCTCGCAACACTGGAGACCATGAGTCCTTTCATGGCTCTTCAGCCTTTCATAGTCCCTGAGGGATTGCCCGGCTGTGCTGCTCCGGAGCCAGTCGGGGGTCGTTTCTCGAAGCACCTGAAGGCCTGGGAAGGGATCACTCAGGACCGATGGGTGCTTCGGATTATCGCCGGAGGTTACTCCATCCCATTCTCTCACCCCCCCCCTCTCAGTCCAAAAAAATCCCGGACCCGCCACCCAGTCAACAGGATACCGCAGCCTCAGAAATTTCAAAGCTGCCGCAAAAAGGAGTCATCCAACCGGTCCCCGCAGACCAGATCGGATTAGGGACTTACTCAAGATTCTTTTTGGTGCCAAAAAAGACCGGGGACTTGAGGCCTATTTTGGACCTCAGCATCCTAAACCGTTCAGTCAGAAAGTCCAAGTTCCGAATGGTCACTCTACAAACCATTCTCCCATTGCTGGAGAAAGGTGTTTGGATGTGCTCCATAGATCTCAAGGACGCGTATTATCATATCATGGTACATCAAGCGTCCAGGAGACATCTGCGCTTCAGCCTAGGAGGCAGTCATTTTCAGTTCCGCGCTGCCCTTTGGTCTCACCACAGCTCCCAGGGTGTTCACCAAGTGCTTGGCAGTAGTGACTGCTCACCTGAGAAGTCTAGGATTCCAGGTGTTTCCGTATCTAGACGACTGGCTCCTAACTACCACCTCCAAGCATCTACTTCAAGGAGCCTACAAGCCACTATATCACTGGGCAATTCCCTTGGAATCACCTTCAATTGGCCAAAGTCTGTGTTGTGGCCATCTCAACGAATAAGATTCATAGGGGTAGAGATAGACTCAAACCAAATGCGGGTCTATCTACCTACAGACAGAATTCAAACCATACAAAATCAAGTTCGAGCCTTACTTCCCAGGTCCAAAGCCCCAGCCAGAATGGTCCTGCAGCTATTGGGATCCATGTCCGCCACGGTTCTTCTAGTCCCCTTGGCAAAGTTGCACATGAGGATTCTCCAGTGGCTCCTCTCAGCTCAGTGGTCCTTTCAGGAACTCCCCCTCAACCACCTTGTATGGATCACGGAATCTTGCAGACGGGACCTTCGCTGGTGGCTAGTGCCCTCCAACTTGGATCAGGGACGACCCTTTGTTCTACCCCGTCCGGCGGCCACTTTGACCACGGACGCCTCCCAGACGGGGTGGGGGGGGCATTCCCTGGGCAGGTCAGTCCAAGGCAAATGGCATCCGGAAGAGATTTTGCTTCATATCAACATCTTGGAAATGAGGGCAGTACTTCTGTCCCTTCAAGCCCTCCACGATTATCTCCCTCAAGGCGTGATTGCCGTTCACTCAGACAACATGTCAGTTGTTTGGTACCTGAACAAACAGGGAGGGACCAGATCCTATCCTCTTTGCAGAGAAGCCATGAGGGTTTGGGAATGGGCAGTCTCCACCAAACGCTTCCTAGTGGCTACTCACATACCAGGCAAGTCCAATGTGATAGCCGACAGATTGAGCAGGACCATTCTCTCTCCTCACGAATGGTCTCTGAATATGACAGTTGCAAGTCAGATTTTCAGCGAATGGGGAGTTCCGTGTTGCGACCTCTTCGCGACTCCTCTGAATGCGAAGTATTCTTCTCCCTAACCCCGGCTCCGGGGAAGAGCCCCATGGACACATTAGTCCATCCTTGGCCCACCGGCTTGCTTTATGCCTTCCCTCCAGTTCCTCTCCTTCCCAGAGTGATTCAAAAGGCATCTCTCTTGGGGAGCAAAATGATCTTAATTGCTCCTTACTGGCCCCGTCAAGTGTGGTTCCCCTATCTCCGGAAACATGCCCTGCAAGGTCCATGGTTTCTGGATCAGATACCAGACCTACTGGTTCATCAGTCGGGACTATTCCACCAGTCCCTACACACCTTAAAATTGACGGCTTGGCTCCTCCTCTTCCGACGATAGTCAGGAGTCATACATTGGATTCAGATGTTGTACACATATTATCTTCGGCCCATAAGTCTGCTACAAAGAAACTGTATTCTAGCAAATGGAAAAGATTTGCTATTTGGGCTCAACTCCGGGGCCTGGACCCCATTTCTATTCCCGTGGCAGAAGTACTAAAATTTCTGACTTCTTTTTAATCAAGGCTCTTCAGTTTCTACCATCAAGGTACAATTGGCAGCAATTTCTAATTTTCACGAATCCATAGACCCACCTTTAATGAGCAACAGATTGTGCAAGACCTTCCTAAAAGGTGCTGCTCTATTGAGACCCCCGATTTCTCATCCTGCACCTCCATGGGATCTTGATATAGTGTTACGCGCCTTGACCTCTTTTCCCTTTGAACCGGCAGCTACATGTGATTTAAAGTTTCTATCATGGAAGACAGCTTTTCTGGTGGCGATTACTTCTGCCAGAAGAGTTTCAGAGCTTCAAGCTTTGTCAGTAAAACCCCGTACTTGGTTTTTCACAAGGACAGAGTATCCCTCAGACCAAATCCTTCCTTTGTCCCTAAGGTTTGTTCTACTTTCTGCTTACAACAATCGTTAGAGCTTCCAGTTTTTTTCCCAAAATACTCTAACAAGGCGGAGTTTATATTCCACACACTAGATGTACATAGACAGTTACGTTTTTATCTAGACAGGACCAAACAAACAAGGAAAACAGATCAGTTGTTTGTATCCTTTGCAGATAACAAATTGGGCAAAGCTGTCACAAAGGTCACTATTGCCAAATGGATGAGGGACTGTATTTCTCAAGCTTATTTTTATTCTAACAAAGAGCTTTCCACCTCTGTCAAGGCTCATTCTACAAGGGCTATGGCTACTTCGATAGCATTTCATTCTAAGCTTGCTATTAGTGACATTTGTGCTGCGGCTATATGGTCCTCCCCGCACACCTTCATTTCCCACTACAAATTAGATGTGGCATCTAGAGGACGAGCTTCATTTGGTTCCACAGTGCTCAGGAGTGTTTTCCAATGAGCCACCCGGGATTTAGGTGCTAGGGACGCTGTCCCATCAGTACAGAATGTAGGCGAGATAGGATCACATAACATCTTTTAGTTATGTACTCACCATAACTTCAGATGTTGGGGATCCATCTCGCCTACATTCCTAATAACCCACCCTCCTTCCCCCTTCCTTGGAGATCAGAGGATACCAGAAGGTCCGAATCCTGTTGTTTCATCTTGAAACATCTAACAATGTTATATAATCTAGTTATGCAGGTGTGCATGTATGCGGACAAACAAGATCTGGGGGATTAGTGGTGGTGCATCCTGGGATAAAGATAGCTCAGCCAATAAGAGGCCTCGCTCTATAGCATAAGCGTGCCGAGTCGGAGCCGAGGGATCGGCTCCGAGCCCATCAGTACAGAATGTAGGCGAGATGGATCCCAAACATCTGAAGTTATGGTGAGTACATAACTAAAAGTTTTGTTTTCAGTTTTGGAAACTGTACTGATGCCTTTATGGGGAGGTCGTTGGGGCACCATTATTGAAACTAAGGAACATTTTTGGCAAATAAAATTAAATCCGGCAACCCCCCCCCCCCATAATAAGATTAGTCTAAATGTATATGTGTGTTTATATTTACATCTGTGCACACATGTATATCATTTTTTAATGGAAATTTGTTTTAACTGATTATTTATAGGATGTATGTCTAGATGTTTTCTATTTATCCACCTTTACATGGAGGTTATGCCTTTTAGAAATAATTTTTAAGATTAATGAATTTCTTTTTTGTGATTTCTGATTGGATTATTTAGGGACAAGTGATTTGTATGAATTTAATATATAGTTGCACATGGTATTGTGGTATTATCTGGGGAAGTCCTACAGTTTGGATGGAACGAAAGCACTAAATCATTAAAGTGCCTTTGTTTGACTTCACCCTTGGCTGGGACTATTTCATTCTCTGAGATACACATTAGTCTCAAAAAAAGGTTAAAAAAGTTGATGATAAAAGTGAATATGTCAACTTAAGTATACACTTGTGATATGATGTTGGTTTTGGATACATGTTGCTTGATACTTTGTGCATTCACTCAGCTTATCTGGTAGTTAGCATAATGGTTAAGTGTTTACCTTGCATATCCAAGATGCAGGGTTTGATTCTCACATTTGAAGGGAAATTAACTAGGCTTAAATGGCTTGCCAGGCATTTAGCCTAGTAACTAATCTATGAATCCGTTAAGGCAGTATTACTAAGTATAACATACATTTGATAAAAGTTAGTCTCTTGTTGTGTAACTAAAACCTCTCCCCGTATGGAGTTCATCTTGATCCCCAAGTGATATAAAATATTATATGTTATAATGATCCATTGTTGTCTCTTTCTGACCGATTCAACTGTGGGTTGTCTGATCTGACCTCTGCACAAATCTGGAAAGCTTTCAGATCCAGTGGTCTGACTCCTCCCTTACCTGTAAATCCCTGACCTCTACCCTACTACCTCACTTGTCGTTTGCTGCCTGAAGTGTTCGGTTGTGCATCCAAGGGCCCCACTATCTTGTATCCATTGTGATACTTTCTGTCCAACTCCTTCCTTACCGAGATAGTTTTTACTCTTTCAAGTTTATTACAAAATTGTGTTAAAGTATTTCTTTGGTAGCTTAGGTGTATTTTTTTCTTGTTAGTATAGGTAGGTAGTAAGTTTGTTTAGAAGATAGATGTTTCTAGGTCATAAATGAGAGTTTTCTTAGCATGTTTCATAGAAGTGTTTAGGAGTGACAGCCACCCCACTTTGCTGAAATAATGGCAAGACTTAAATATTGATCTAGGCTTCAGGTATATGAAACTTCTTATACAGTACTTTCAGCCTTTAGAGATAGAGCTACGGAATAAGGCTGAAACTGCGTATAAAGATCTTATTGAGCGCTTTACTTCTGACTTTTGTTTAAATAGATTACACAACATTTGCACGCAGGTCAGTGCTTTTAGTGTTAGACTGAAACAAACAAAACAAAAGAAGTTACTGAGAGATCACAACGATTTCCTACGAGGCCAGATTTTTGTTTGGCCCAGAGCACGTACTACTGATATTAACAATGAAGCTGCATCCTCTTCCACTACTCATTTGCAACTTGTGAACAATGTGAATATATCCTCAGAGACTCCATCTTCACGAGATTTGTCATCTCCTTCCACTTTTAATCTGATGGGAGGTAGAGAGCCTGTGCCAGCTACTCAAATAAACGCTGGCGGCAATGTTAATTCCTTGGGTACTGACACCCCCCCACCAAATGAACAAGCACTGCTAGATAATCAAGTTGCCTCTGTACTTGGGGCTATACCCAAAGCTCCTATTAATGATAATGACCGTTTTTTGCCCTATCCAGTCAAACAGATCCATCAGAACAGGGGACGCTCTAACAGCAGAGGCCCATGGGAAAGAAAATCATCAGGGGAAAGGTTCGGGCAAGCAAGAAGAACAAGACATTGACTGATTTGGTTTTTAATTTTTCTGATGTTATACTGGATACTACACAAGTCAGTCTTCTGAACCGGGGCCTCAATTTCATTCCAGCCAGCTCTGGTGTTTTGAATGAAACTCTTATTGACTTAAGACTTTTTTGTCGTCTGGTGTCTTTGAAATTACTATTTCTAGACCAATCACAGATGAGTAACAATGATATAAAGCTATCTCAGTTTAAACGTAAGAGTAGTTTTATACCTGTTATGCCCAGTCATGTAGAATGTTTTTTAAAGCTCTGTGAGATGGATTTTTACTCTCTCTTTTTGAACAATAACAACAAGGTTGCATATTATAACTTAACTGCCTCTGAATATAAGTCTCTTAATGACTTTAAACATAGAAGTGATATTGTTATTAAACCTGCTGACAAAGGTGGTGGGGTGGTGGTACTAAATGCTTCAGAATATAAAGTGAATATGTTTTTGATGCTCACTGACCAAGATACATATAAGGAAATTAATTTATGTGAGGTTAATAACATTATTCAAAATGTGCATGATATGCTTTATGATCTCCTAATGTGTAGGCAGATTAGTCAAGAGATCTATGAATATTTTCACATTGAATTCCCTGCTTTACCAGTTATTAAGGGTTTGCCCAAGATTCACAAAAATATATTCCCCATACCTATGAGACCAATTGTATCGGGGGATAATTGGGCGACATATAATATTTCAACCTTTGTCGAGCATTTGTTGAAACCTATAGTTGAGTTGTTTCCATCTATTTTAAGAGACACTTATCATTTATTAGAGCACTTAGCAAATGTATCACTGAACATTGACCAACATGAATACATTCTCATTACTATGGATGTGAAGAATTTATTCACTTCTATACCCAATGATATGGGTATGCAATCAATTCGAGAACTACTGACAAGTGAATCAATATATAGTAGTGACAGGAACATCCTAATTTGTCAGTTACTTGACTTGGTATTAAATAATAATGTTTTTACTTTTGGTGAGAAGTGCTATTTGCAGCAGTGGGGCATTGCCATGGGTACGCCATGTGCTAATTCTTACGCTGACCTTGTTGTCTTACACTGGGAGATGAATTATTTATTCAATCACCCTTTGTTTAAGAAGGTGAGAGTGTACAAACGTTTCGTAGATATTCTTATTATATGGGAAGGCACACAGACTGAGTTTGACCAGTTCTGGTTATATATGGAATCTACCACCTCCTTTCTCTCATTCACTCAAGAATCTTCTAGAATATCTATTTATTTTCTAGATGTGTCTCTAAAGATAAATGAATGTGGACAGATAGTCGCCTCTCTATATAGGAAATCTGTTTGGAAAAATACAATCCTTAAATATGACTATGCATCCTAGGCATACATTTTCTGGCATTGTTAAGAGCCAATTTGTGAGAATTAAGAGACTATGCAAAGAACCACGCTCACTATTGGCAGAAGCGGACTTAATGGAGTTGTTGACAGGGGCTATGATTTGAATATGGTGAGGGACATCAGGCGTGAGGTCTTGGGCCCATGGACAGCTGATATACCCAAGGCTGGTTCTATTGTCATTTACAGGGCTCACCATAATATGTATAATTCTGGTAGATTTATTAAATACACTATGAAATACAGAAGTGATGTCAGGAGTATACAAGAAGTGGTTTCTCACAATTGGAATGCCCTTATTATGGATCGCACAACTCGTAATTTAGTGGGGGAGAGACCCAACTTTTTGTATAAGAATTGTGACAACCTCAAGAGAATTTTATGTAATGATTTAGTTTTAACTACTCCAGCTGTTGTCCCTAGGAGGTTGAATCAAGGAACTTATCCTTGTAATAACTGCAATAGATGTAACTACATTACCACCGTTCAGGAATATCATCACCCCTGTATGAATTATATTTTCTATCCAAGGTTTGTTGCGACATGTGACACAAAAAATTTAGTCTATCTTGCTACCTGCCTAGGATGTGAAGCATTTTATGTAGGTTTAACGAAAAGAAAACTCAAAGATAGGATCTACAATCACGTGTATGACATTCGCAAGGGGAATGAAAACAATGCCTTGGCCAAACACTTGATGGAATATCCCCAACATCTCTCCTTTCGATTCAGAGTTTTACAGGTTGTTACTCTGAATTCGAGGGGTGGAGATAATGTTAACAATTCGAGGGGTGGAGATAATGTTAACAGGCTGGCAAAAGCTGAGTTAAGTTGGATACTGAGACTAGGTGCACACTTACCACCAGGTCTCAATAATCTTATTTCTATAAAACCCATACTTGAATGCAGTAAAGCCTACTAGTGGACACTATAAATTCCGTTCATATGAGTTTACATGAACATTCTCATAAGTTAACAGCATCTTTGATATTTTTATCGGGGGCATTTTATCTCACCTTAAGCAAACACCTACAAGAATTCAGAGAGCTTTTAATATTGATATTTGGAGCGATACCAATTTACTCTATTGTGTAATTTATACAGTTTATATTTTACACCAAATTCTTGCAGATAGTTAGATATATTTTCATATACACACTTAGCTCCATTACATTTTTTGATATGAAGTGCTGTACATTAAAGAACTAATGATTAAATCAAATATTTTAATGAATCTATTCCTCATAGGTACTGTTTTTTATATGTATTAGCAATTTTATTTATACTGTAAGTAGATGAATTTTACTCATATTATTTACATGTTTGAGTATTATGTATATGTTCTTCATGCATATGTTTATGAATTCATATGTATGCGTTTAGCGCTGAATTACACAACGCTATACTTATATATATATATATATATATATATATATATATATATATATATATATATTTTTTTTTTTATATTTTTATATAGTGAGTTTACACAAGTGATCACGCGGGGCAAGTATTTTAAATCAATATACAAGTTAATCGGATTTCATGTTTGAAGTTGTTGCTTTGGAATTCAGTTGCTTTCCCTTCAGTGAAGGATTACATCGTATGACCGTAATAGAATGAAAAGGAAATTGTGTTTTGTAAAGTTGCGGCGCATTCCTGAGTGTTTTAATATTGTTGCATATACATACAACTGTAAAGTCATGATGGCTAGTCAAAACACTTATAGTTTAAGAAAGATAAATCGGTTATTAATTGTACATTTATTTATTTATCACTATTTTAGTGAATGTACTATATATCAGTGTTTTAGCATTGTTTCAACAGGTGCCTATAGATTAATTGTGTTCATTGAATGATTGTTTGACAATTAGTTACCTTTTCCCGCCTAGTTTTGTATTTAAGGAAAGGGATTTGTACCTATTATTATCTGAAGAAGCATAGATTGTACTACGCGAAAGCGCTCATCTTTTTGTTCATGAAATAAATGGTTTGCTCGATTCTTTATTACGGACTCTTGGATGTGGTTAATTGTTCGTGGTTAGACCTCCGTTTTTTATACATCATTGATTTTCATTCTTTGACGGGAGTCTCTTTATCTTTGGAGCTGTTTCCTTTTGTTTGAAGTGTTTAGGAGTATTTACCTTAGTAGAGTTGTATTTAGTGTATAATTAGTTACACAAATAAGCTCAGTCAGCCAATAATCATTCTATATAGATGCATTTGTGCATGTTTTACTCTTTTCTTCATGATTGACGGTCACAGATTTCAAAAGTGTACCGAGTGTGGGCATAAGCTGACCCCCCCCCCAAAGACCCACACTTTCTCTGTGTATGTTTAGGGGCTGCTTATTTAGATGTTTCTTGTCAAGCCTGCACTTCCTTTAGTGCTCGAGTTTTACAAACTAGGCATGAAAAACTAATTGTCAAGGGACTCCTTTACCCTCAGACAGGGTCTACTGCCCCTAGTTCTTCTTCATCCACTTCATTTCCCAAGACCAAGGACAAAAACAATCTAGGAAGAAACCAGATGGAGGCAAGGATAAGGAAAAACCTAAGAAGAAGTGAAAAGAAAAAGGGAACTCCATGAAGTCCCGTAAGAGGTTTCATGATCTTTCCCTAACTTCAGAATCTGATCCAAAAGAACTGAGGCTGTTGGAGATGTACAGTGCTGAGAGACTGTTAACTCTAACTCAGGAGTAGTTCTCACTGGAACCAGTCAACCGCAGACTTCATTCTCTGATTTTTCAGGAGAAGTAGTACTCCAGACCACTGTCGATGGCATTGTTGTCCCATTCTTCAAGGAGTTTGAACAGGATAGCGACAGATTGATGAGAGCATTTTCAGGATGCAGTTCTCTCTGTACCACCCTCTGGGATTGTACTGAGTGCTGGTCCATCTACCCCTCCTTTATAATCTTTTCCAGTACCAGTTCACCTGTCAGTGCTGGTAACTTTGGACCTGATCTGCCACAGAGCACCTTTGTTTAGGTAACTTAGACATCAGCTGGTTCCCTTCTTTCGGGTTCGATGTGTTTGGATAAGGAAGAGTCTCTGACCCAGAGCTTCAGTGTCAAGGCTTGGGGAGGGTTCAACCCTGAAACTGTCAAAGCTGTCTCTTTCCTTTGGATCTTTGGTGCTTGATAGGTCTTGACCCTGAGGCTAAGCTATCGGTTCTGAGTTTCCATTTTGTCCGAAGTCAGGAGGGAGCCTGCAGAGCTGGTGGCCTCATTGGACTTCAAGGCTTTCCATTGGGTACTGTCAGTGCCAAGTTAAAAGGTGCTGTCTTCAAGGTTGGCGCCATCCAAACCCCAGCATGAATCAGCTTGTTTTTCTCATCCTTTTGTCACAGTGGCAGTCGGTCCCACAAGCTTCCCAGGTTTCCAGCTATGTTAGGCCGCAGTCTGATTCTGAACCCCCTGATATTCCCCCTCACATGGTTCATAGGAAACGAATAATGTCAGCACTTTGAGTCTTATCACAGAAAACTCAGATTTGGTCGAGGGTGAAGGCTTTCCCCTCAGAGGATGTCATATTTGGTGAGATTCTGGAATTGATGAAGCAGAGAAGGGAGGTGGTCCACAGTTAACCTTCTGATGAGTCTGTGTTCCTGGAAGCCGTTGGGTCCGGCTCATCTTCCCCCTGGGTGGTGGTACTGACTGTTGATCCACTCATTGATTTGATGGCTCAATGGGCACAGAAGGACCCTGAAGTGGTGAAGCCTATCCCCAAGTAGTCAGACAGAATTCTGTCCATCCCCACAATCAGGAAAATTTGGAGGAAAGGTCCTCTGGTTGATGCAATGGTTGTAGCAGTGACCACGAAAAAGGCGCTATCCAAAGAGAGTTCTTCAGTCCATAACCCTAATAGACAGTCTAGGGCAATGGAATGCTTTGGGAAATGGATTTGTGCTTGAGCAAACTTTGCTGTCAGGCACTGAATTATCTAGCTCATACCAGCAGATTTCAGAAAGACTTGAAGGAAATTTACAAGTCTCTCTTGGGGATATTATCAGCAGATGTCCAGAAGACTGTGGATTTCCAGTTGTCCACTCTCCAGTCTTCATCCAGTGTAGCCATGTGACTGCTGTCAACGCAGCTGATGGTACAGCTAAAGCTGTAGGCAGTGGCATTTTAATTTTCCAGCATGCGTGGATGTGCCTCTGTGATTTTGTGGAAAACATCTGGACATACTTCTTTAACGCCCCTATTAATGAGTCCACTCTATTTGGACCTAAAGCTGAAGAAATGCTCACCAGGAGTCAGCAGGTCAGTAAGACGCACTCTGCAGTAGGCATCCCCTTCTCCATGCCCCAGAGATCCTACTGTAGGAATCAGCAAGCTGAAAAGAGAATGTGGTTCTGTAAATCAGGGTCCTTTTCAGGAGACTTCAGGAGATGGATCCCCTTGTGTCAGAGGAGGCAGCAACAATAATTGGCATCACTCCAGAGATGTGGACTTTCGTGGACCATTCCCTGAGAAGCTTTTTCACCGTCTCCGAAGATTTGCATGACTGCTGCACTCTGGAAGCAGTCAGAGGATGCTTATCTTTGTACCCACAAGCCTGGCCAAACATAACCACAGATTCATGGGTGCTAAACATTATCTCCAGAGGGTTATTCTTTACCATTTTCCTTTTCCCCAGTCAAATAGAAAAGAGTTCCCAACATTCCACCCAGTTAATGAGAACCTGCAGCAGTACAGGTTTCCAGGCTGCTAGCAAACAATCATCCAGCTGGTCCCCTCAGACCAGATAGAATCTGGAATGTCCTCTCAGTTCCTTTTAGTACCCAAGAAAACAGGGACCTGAGGCCCATTTTAGACTTGAGCCATTTGAATCCGTATGTCAGGTAGACAAAATTCCAGATGGTCAGGCTACAGTCCATTATGCTTCTACTGAGACTGGATGATTGGATGTGCTCAATAGACCTCAAGGACACATATTGAAGACAGAGAAGCATTTAAAGAGGTTTCTTCATTTCTGTCTGGGAGCTAAGAATTATCAGTTTAGAGCTGTGCCCTTTGGACTCACCACAGCCCTCAGGGTATTCACCAGAGGGGATCCACGGTTTCCCATATCTCAACAATTGGCTCCTGACAGCTACAACTGACATTTTCTTATTGTACCACTGGGACATATTGCTCCATTTATTCCAGGAACTAGGGATCACTGTCAACATCTTCAAGAGCCAGCTTATGCTTTCTCAAAAGATATAATTTATCAGATGCCACCTGGACACAACCTTATAGATTGTCCCCCTTCCAGTGTCCACGGTGTTCTCTGTTCATCTCACTGCTGTACAAGTTCTTATTTATTTATTTATGTATGTGCTGTTGGTTAACCAGGATAGTCCACTGGGCCAAGTGAACCCTTTTTCAGTGGAGTCCTGGGGAGAAAAGCTCCTTCAAAAATTACATGTTACAGAGATTTACATTATATAACTTACAAGACATAACAAGGTATAGAGGTTAAAATGAGTAAAGTTAAAAACAAAAATCAAAATTTTTTTTTTTTTTTTTTTTTATACAGAAGGCATTCAGGATGATAGATGATATTAAGAAATTGATTATGAGCTGAGTAGAGAAGGTGAGGGTAGTAAGAATACAGGAAGTGGAGAATGCTTATGTGGGATGGGAGCAGGAGCATTCCCATGTGGACGTTAGGTAGGAGTGAAGTGATTTTTTAAAGGTTGGAAGGCTAGTGATTGTGCAAATGGACGGAGGGAGAGAGTTCCATAGTCGAGCTAGGGTAAAAGAGAGGAGGTTATGTCCAGGGGGACGAAGGGGTCTGTAGACTTCTATTCGGTTTTGATTAGTGGATCTGAGAATTCTTTGAGTCAGGTGAATTTTAAAGGTAGTGGATAGGGAGGGACAGAGGGATGGTTGGAAAATGAGTTTGTGTGCATATGTGAGCTGAGTGTAGGAGAGGTAGTGGGGAAGTTCGAGCCAATTTAGTTTATGGAGTGGTGCACAGTGATGTGTTGAAGCTTTGTTACTAGTGGCGAATTTGGCTATTTTATTGCAACAGGCAGATAGTTTAGTTTTAAGAGATGATTGTAGATTAGTTAAAAGAGGGGCACCATATAGGGGCACCATATAGGAGAGAGGGTAAGAGAAATGTAGAAGAGAGAGTGAGTTTGGTAGCTGATGAGAGGAATCATTTGTGTCTATAGAGCAGGCCAAGTTTTTGGTGTTTTTTTTTAATGTTTATTAGTAGATGGGATTCGAATTTAAGGTTATCCTCGATCTGAACTCCTAGTAGTTTGGTTTCAGATACCAGTTCATGTGGAGTATTATTTTGACTGGTGATGGAAAATAGTTGTCTATTAAATGTGTTGGTTTTTAGAGGGGGTAAATATCATTAGTTTTGATTTAGCTGCATTAAGTGCAAGATGGTTATCTTTCATCCACTGTTCTATGGTGGAGAATGCTTCTTGAGTGAGTTTTAGGAGGGTTGAATGGAAGAGGCGGCACAGATGATTGTAGAATCATCTGAGTATTGGATGATGTTAGCATGGGGGATAGAGTGATAGTAATCATTTACAAAGATGTTAAAGAGGAGGGGGCCTAATATGGAGCCTTGTGGGACACCTGTGCGGGTGTTTAGGAAAGAGGATGTGGCTTTTTTCCATTTGACAGCTTGTTGCCTGTTTGAGAGATAGCTGGTGAACCAATTGAGAGCTGAAGGTGATAGGTTTAGTTTTGCCAGTTTAGTGAGTAGTAGGTTATGGGAGATAGTGTTGAATGCCTTGGAGAGAATCAAGTAGGATGGTAGATACGGTGAGACCAGAGTCTCTAGCTTTATTCACTGTTTCAAGGAATGAAAGGAGGGCTGTCATAGTGCTATGATTAGGACGGAAGCCATGTTGAGTAGAAGTTAGTAGGTTGTTGTCTAATAGATAGGGAAGGAGTTGTAGATGGATACATTTTTCTAGAATTTTTGAGATAGGAGAGAGGATGACGATGGGCCGGAAGTTGGTAATGCTAGTATTTCCTCCTTTATGAAGGGGAATGATAAAGGCCTTTTTTTCCAGATTTGTGGAACATGACCTTCTTGGATAGAGCGGTTGATTAGGATGCTAATTGGGAGGGCGATGGCATCTGCAGATGTGCTGAGGAAGTGTGAGGGGATGTTATCGGGGGCATTGGTGCATGGTTTTAGTTTCTGCAGTAGTTTTTTTATAGTGGAAGTAGGGATTGGTTTCAATGAGAATGTAAGGGGTTGGGAGGTAGTAGGGTGATAGAGTGGAGAAGGGGTGTGTGTGTGTGGGGGGGACAGGTGGTAGTAGGAGGTGGATGGTTGCATGAGAAGGAAGAGGTTAGTTTGGAGATACAGTCAATGAAAAAGGAGTTAAATTTGGTGGCAAGTTTCACCACCCCTGTCCTCCAGCAAGGTCAGTCCTTCGATTGTTGGGTCTTATGGCATCCACAATCCTCATGATACCTCTTGCCAGATATTTGGAGGGTTCTCCAGTGGAGCTTAGTGGTACAGTGGTCTGAGTCCATCCACTCCATGTCAAAATAAAACTAAGTCATATCTGCAGACTGCATGTATCTTGATGGATAAACCTTTCCTTTGGTGATAGACAACCATTCTGAACAAGTTCCCTGGTGGTAGTTGTGACAACAGATGATGCCCTTCTGTGGAGGGGGGATTTCAAACAGAAGACTGTTCAGGGCTTATGGTAACATTATAAAGGTCAAGTTTCACATCAGTGCTGTGGAGATGAGGGCAGACCTTAGTATTGCAGGCCCTTCAGGACAGTCTCCCCAAAAGTGAGATTTAAGTATGGACAGACAACATGCTGGTATTCTGGTACATCAACAAATGGAGGAGCCCGTTGTAACCCCTTATGCTGCAAAGCCATGAGAACCTGGCAGTGGGTAATGTCTTCACACTGTTTATTTTATTTATTTTTTGTTTAACAACCCATATCCTGGGATCATCCAAATCTCTAGCGGACAGATTGAGCAGGTCTATCCTGATGCCTCATGAGTGATCCCTCAAACCAACAGTAGCCTCACTGCAATCTTTTTGCATCTCATCTAAATCACAGGTGCAGCAGTTGTTTTGCCCTGATCCCTCCACAGGGACAAAAATCCCTGAGGGATGCTCTGGTCCACAAATGGCCCCCATGTCTACTTTATGCTTTTCACCTATTGCCTCTAATGAACAAATTTATACTAAAAGCAAGAGTGTACAAGGCCAAGGTAATCCTCGTTGTCCCTTTCTGACCTCTGTAGACATGGTTTCCATTCCCGTGGCCTCTACTAATACATCCTCCCTGGAAACTGGATCCGTATCCAGATCTCATCTTACTTGTCCAGACTAACTCCCCCAGATCAGAAAATCATAAAATTAACCACTTGGTTCCTACAATTCTAACATTAATCAGAGATGCCAAGCTTTCCACCTCAGTTGTTCAGATCTTAACAAACCTCTCAGAAACATGACACCACCAAGGTGTGCCACAGCAGTGGAAAAAAATTTCTATTTGGGCATCATCCAAAGCCCTAGAATCCATTTCAGCTTCTATTCCTTCCATTTTAGAGTTTTTATCAGACCTTTTTCACAATGGGTCTAATTACTCGACTATCAAGGTACAATTGGCAGTCATCTCTGTTTTTTACATAGGCAGAACAACTCTTCTGTAGCCTTGTTAAAGATTTCCAAAGCTTTTTTAAAAGGAACTTTCCTACTTTGGCACCCAGTCAGAGATCCTGCTCCTCCTTGGGACATTAATGTCATGTTGCAAGCATTGACTCAGTCGCAGTCTGAGCCAGCAGCATCAGTGGATTTGCAATTTCTATCTTGGAAAACAATTTTCCTGGTGCTCTCACTTCAGCTAAGCTTGTATCAGAGATGCAGGCATTTTCCTGCAGACCTTTTTAATTGGGTTTTCATAAGGGTATGGTTTCACTGAGAACTAATGCTTCTTCTTTTCCTAAGGTGACGTCCAAAGCTGATCTAAATGAGGCTACAAGTCTACCTGTCTTCTTTTTCCCCATGATTTTCTAATTGCTGGACTTCCATGCTAACTCAGGTCCTGTCTTCACAGAACTAAGCCTTTCAGGAAGTCTGATTAAGTTTGTGGCATTCTCCAAACAAAAATTGGGCAAAGCAGTTGCTAAAGTTATTTTGTCTAAATGGTTATCTAATTTTATTACTTTTGTTTACAGTAAAAAAAAAAGGGGGGGGGTTATCCTTACAGATTAAGCCTAAGGGTTATTCCACAAGGGTGTGGGCACATCTACAGCCTTTGCCAGCAGACTTCCTATTGATAATATCTGTGTAGTTGCTACTTGGTCAACAGCTCATACATTTCTGTCTTATATGCTCAATGAACGATCAAGATCTCGTTCATCTTTTGGCCCCACCATTCTTAGGGATGTCCTTCCTTGATACCACCTGGGTCTGTACGCTTTGGAATCTGTCCCACAGTTGAATCGGGCAAAAATAGACAACATTAGATACAAAAGTTATGTACGTAACCATAAAGATAGATCCATGTTGTCTGCTTTTTTGTCTGGTTCAACATCCTTCCTACCTGCTTCTGCCAAATTGTCACTAATGAGACTCTGCATACCAGTCAACCTTGGCATTCTTTGTCAACAAATAGTCACCACTACCAGTGGTCTATAATCATGTTATGGCATATTTTTGTCATTTAGAATTTGGCCAGAATAAGACCCTTTTTCGTTAGAGTAAGGTTCTTGCTTGTACTGTAATATACGTTATTCATCAGTGGGCAAAACTCGTTCTGAAACTGTAGGGTGGAGGCCAGGGACTTATGCTTGGGGGAAGGTGTCAGAGCCCTGGAAATGAAAAGCTTCAGTATTGGTGCTGAGTTTGGATTCGGTCAGATCAGGCAACCCATAGTTGAATCAGATGAAAATCAGACAACATGGATCTGTTATGGTAAGTACATAACTTTTGTTTTTCTGCACTTTTCTTTGGAAAGCAAACATTTATTTCATATAATCTAATTTTCCTAACATGACCATATTAATAAAGTTCTCTGTCTTCCTAAAGTCAGATTAGACAGTTGCCATAAGTTCACAGCTCTTTGCATTTCTTCTAGTAGTTCTTCCCTTAGCTTGTTTACAGTTTCGTAACCAACATACTTTAACATACTTGTATCTATTCTTGTATAGTAAATACTGGCCTTTCTAATTATTTTTCCAAAACTTTGTCTATAAATAACATTCGTTTTAAGCTATCTTTCACATCTTTTACTAGTTCCACTATCCAAGTTATATTTTTGTCACTACATCTGTCATTTGCATGTATCATAATTAATGAAACTTTTACATGCTCGTATAGTGTTGTCCTCTTTGCAGTTTACTACAGTTTCTGCTGTTGTGTTCATCAGTATTGAAGACAGAATAGTACTTATGTCTTTTTCTTTCTTTGTATTTTAATTTGACCATCCATAAATAATTTTCTCACAGTTTCTATCACAAGCAGACAAGTCGTAAAACTAAATATTTATCCATGTTGCCTCTTACAGGTCGTGAACCCGTATATGTTAATAATTACTTCTTATTGTCCTTACGAAATGCTTTAGATTAATTTCATCCCAAAAATTTAACCTCATCCCCTTCATACACAGTATTGTGTTCTAATTTTATTAAAATTAGAATTTTCCTATTTTGCTCTTAATACCAGATATTACCTTCTGTCCACACTTCTGCCAAAGCTTTCTCTTGTCCACATTATATTTGCATTATTTTCATTATAATCTCGTAATCTGTATTAGTAAATGTCAATCTGTAGTTTAAATTTGATCTGTGCTGTTTCTTCTGTGAGTTTAATAACATTCTCAAAACCTTTAACTTTACATTCATTCAAAACTTTCACAGAAAAACAACTGCAGTCGATAGAACATATAACCATATAGTCCAGCATCCCCTGGAGTCCTATGTTTTACTTTACCCCAAACATCCTCTAGTTCTTCCAAAGTTGTCTTTTTAATTTGACTCTGCATTTATTACTTTTATCTTTCAAATTATCTCCACCCTTTTAGTTTCCTATGTATATAATGCAGCAGTACATTCTTTCATAATATTTTGTACAAAAATGTTCCTACTGTCTTTTCCCAGCACATTTTGTAGAATTTCTATATTTTTGACTTTCCTAAAGTGACAGATTTTTCTCCTTACAGTAAAAATATTGCTGCCTTATAAATATTTTGTGCTATTTTAATTTTCTTCACTTGCATCTTTCTGTTTTTAAATTCACATTCTCTCCCTGTGCAAACATCCAGCATTTCTGTAGCTAACTTTTCATACTTTTTTTTCATTATAAATTTCCTTTCTCTCTATAATACACCATTATGTCCAGTTTTCCTGGAAAAGCAACATGGTGTTATAATCTTTTCGTAATCTTATCTTGGTGCAATTAATTTCTATTAATACTTTTAGGGTCATAGGTGTGTACGGGGCTAATGACCACTGAAGCCTTTTAAAGCCTAGCCATGTGTCCTGAATCTTTGAGAAGTTCTGGTACGCTTGGCAAGTGTAAGCACTGGCATGGGAGATGAAATGTACAAGCAGGAGCTTGGAAGATGAACCATTTACAGGATGCCTGTGTCCATTAGAGACATAGGTGCCAAACTAGAGATATACTTCCTCTTCCCCATCCAGTTGTCCAAGTTGCACTTGACTTGATTGGGGAGGAACTCTGGGGGAACCTGTTCCAGAGAAGGGGGTGATCTCTGGGATATATAACTGTCTTTCCAGTAGGTCCTATTTATGTCACAGGCAATGTTTAAGTCTTTACAATGTGTAATTCTGGTGCTATTTGTTTTGCATATTTGCAGGAAGTCCATAAGAGTGGGGTCCAACAATGCCTTGTATGCCAGGCATAGATCTTTCCTCAACAGACTGTAGACAATGGAGTACTGGGATTGGACTTCGAAGCAGCTTGCATAGGACATGTTATGCCCTGTATTCTTTTAGCAAGAAACCTCTGTGGGTGTTCCAATTGTTGGATGTGCCTGGTTAGGTGCATACCAGAGGGGACATTGTACTCAATGAAAGGTCTGATGAATGCTGAATACAGTGGAACAATGACTTCCTTGAACCTTGATGCCATACCTTTGTTTATAAGTTGCACAACATAGAATAATGTTCTTGCTACCATAGACATGTGATGGTTAAAGGCTAGATTACTGTCTGTGTTTTCCCACGTCCCTGACTACTGGGTCAACTCTTAGGGGTGCGTTGTCAATATGATAGTTACCAGTGGCGGACTTTTCCAAAATACACTGTTATGCATTTCTTGGCATTTAGTTTTAGTCCATTATTTATGTGTTTACTTATTCACATTTGATTGCAAGGAAATTCCGACTGAGTATGTGCCCATTTTCAGCAGAGGCCCAGGCAGAAAAGCACTAAAGTATTACAAAACCATTTCAAGAACAAGAATTTTACAAGCATTAATCTATACTCAGTTTATGATTAACAACAACGTGCATCACACACCACTCTTTCTGAGCAAAATAAATCCCAATACATCACCTTTCTGTCGTACTTGCTCTAACTCTGTTGCAAACACTCCACACATATTCTGGTCTTGTAAAATCTATACAAACTATGGTGCTCTTTAAGAGCAAAATTAGAGAAAACAGGTTATATGAAATCTACCCTCTCGTGGGAAATGGGAATATTAAACATTTCCCCCAGCTCCTATGCATTAGAGTCTAAACATATTATTGTAACACTGTGCGCCCCACTGAAATCCTATATAGCCCTCAATTGGCTTGACAGATCCAAGACGTCTTGGACAGAGTTTAAATCTATAGCTATCAAATATGTTCTAGCAAATAAACTAAGAACTTTAAGCCACAAGAAGTTAACCTATTTCCAGAAATACTGGAAAAGACTTATAGAGGTTCTTAGCTAAAAATCTCACTAAGTTAACTAGAGCACTTTTGTGTTTCTTTCCTATTCCCCATTAAATAGTGATTTTCCTATGTAGCTCCATATAAAGACTACTATCAGTTTCTTTGCAAGAGGATTATGTTATGTCCATTCATTTTATCAAAGTGTCCTCTAGTATATAAGCATGAGTACTTACTACTACCACATAAAAAAATTATCAACTTATAATCTTTTACATGACATCCTACATGAGTAACAACCAACAGTAAATAATGTAAGTAGTTGCCTAGATAGACTCGGGTATATGATTACACTTCCTCTCTTGTCAAAATAAAAATGTTTAATGTTATATTATCATTATTAACGTCCAGTTGTTAAACAATATGTCTGTAATCCAAGTCATATTCAACACTATAAGGCATACTCGCCTCTTGTTAATGCCGATTACAATTAAAATAATATCTGTTTTTGTAAATTTTTTTTTATGAGCCTTTCTATATTGTGAAGGTCAGTCATCTCATATACCTTGTAGCTTTTCTGCATTAGTTGTTTCTCAATTTATTGTAACTACATTGATATATTTATTATCATCTTGTACTGGACTGTTCACTGTATTTAAAGAAAAATTGAAATAAAAAAATCGCAGTTGGAAAAAAAGAATTTTACAAGCTTCAAAAATGTCTACAGTCTAATTATACCAAATTAGACATCAGGTGAAAGCATTGGTTAAGAATAGATACAACTTGTATGATAATTTAATATTTAGAGAAATTAATGGCAAGTTAGTATAAAGCAACCATGAGTTACAGTATAAAGTGAGAGAAGAGCAGGCTAATTGCATGTTTAGAAGGAGAGTCAAGGGAGAGAATTTGATTGAAGTAAGGAAGTGAGTGAAGAAGAGAGAGTAAGGAGGTGTAAGGTATGAACAGGCACTTGTTCACATTTAGGGATATAGTTTATCCTGGGTTTGAGAAAGAACAGAGCCAGATTTCAAGACAGAGGGATTTGGGGGGGGGGGGAGTAAAATTTTTTTGAAGTGGGGGGGGGGTGTTGAGCATGAGTTGTGAGTTACAAAGCCATGATGTTCGTGTTTTACTGTTGCAGTCCTAACCAATGGGTTATCCGGCTCCCAGTAGCCCTCAATCGGCCAGAATACCAAAGGTAAGTAAAAATTACTTCAGCTGTCGTTGGTTGTAAAGGACGTCAGGGCGTCCGATACAAAAGGAGGCAGCTGACATCACTTCCTCAGTCTTCCTTGCTGCGGAGCCCGAAGCAGAAGCATTTTTTGCACGAGTGCCGTTCGGCAGTTTACCTTTTTTTGTTTCCGACTACAAAGTAGAAGTCAACTACAGCTAAGTACCCCGTTGGGGATCCTCTTTTCTTGCCTTAACGAATGTCAGAAAAGGTTAATAATTGTCTTACCTGTGGAAAGCAGATTCCCAATAGAGATTTTCATTCATATTGTATTATTTGTTTAGGCCTTGACCACGACATTCCTAATTGTGATCTTTGTGCTTCCTTTAATCCACATACTGTTCGTCGTCAGGCTAAGCTTTTAGCTAAGCATTTTGGAGTTTGGCCTAAGTTTGTCGGTATGGCATCCGCTGATCTTCAAGCTTCGGATATCCCCAAGAAGCGTAACGATAAGGACCACGACAGGCTTCCGAAGGTAAAGTCCTCGGATGATGTTAGGTTGGTCATCAGTCATGTGGTAGACAGTGAGGTGCCTTTGCAGCCCCTGCAGCCTGCAGATTTTTAACTGCAGGCCTCAGTTGAGACCATTTCAGAGGTCCCCAGGCCTTCAGTGTCCATTTTGCCTTCTGGCCTTCTGCCTGTTGCTTCTTCAGCTGGATCCAGAGCTGTGAAGCTGACTCCTGTGTCCGAGACCTCCGTTCTTCGTTCAGACAGCAAGCTCATACCTGCAACTTTGGTTGCAACTTAGGCGGTTGCCAGGCCTCCCGAGTCCTTTAGACTTGCAGGTAAATCTTCCAGTCGTAAGCCTGTGAAAGAAGCAGGCTCCAGTTTCCTCTCATCCCCCTCATTCTCAAATGGTTAAAATGGCTGATGACCTTTTGACTCTTATTAGGGGTTCACAGCCTCCTCCTTCAAAAAGAGGTAGGGCTGCCTCTCCTGAGGCTTTGTCTTTTTCAGGTTCTGATACTTCTAGCATTTCTGTTGATGAAGAAGAGTTTTCACAAGCTTTCTCTCCTTTTGAGGATTCAGACGCAGGGGAGTTCATCCCTTCTGCTTCTCCTCCAGAAGATTTCTTTTTTGGTGATACTTTAAATACTCTCAGGGAGCATTTTAAATGGGAAAGTCAGGATTATCCCCTTTCTAAGAAAAGGATTAGGGAGTTTTTGGATTTGCCTCAGCATAAGCCTTTGGGTATTCCACCTGTGTTGGAAGTGGTTGATGTTTTTCTGGAAAATTCCTAGACTCCAAATTCAGTTCCTCCTGCTCCCAGGAAACCTGACTGGTACTATAGAGTCCCTGATTCTCATCTGTTTCTTTTCAGGAATCCGTTGGCTGATCCAGAGGTTATTTCTCAAGGCCCTAAAGGAGTTAAGGCCACTGTTACTAAAAATCCTGTTCCTTCTGATAGGGAATCCAGGAACCTAGATAGGTGGGGTAAAAAGGTTTATACTTCTGCCACTCTTGCTATTAGGTCTACTAATTGTCTTTTTCATATGCTGAAGTACCAGCAGCACACCTTGGAAGCTATTAAGTCAAGGATAGCAGGTGTGCCTCAGTTGGCGGAGAGTAAGGATATGCAGGATTTGCTGAATTCTGCCAGTCTAGTCAATAAACATTCATTGCATTGTGGTTTTGACATTATAGAAGCCTCCTGTAGGGCTACAGCTACTGGCTCTATTAGAAGGCATGCTTGGCTTAGGGAGCAGCCCTTACCAGAGCCTGTTAAGGCTAAGCTTTTAGATGTACCTTTGCATAAGGACAGGCTTTTTGGCAGCAAAGCAGAGGAAGTGCTCAAGAAGATGGAAGACAAGGCCAAGTCTATGCAGACAGTTAAAGACTTTCTGCAAGTTCAGCCTCCTTGCTTTAGCAGGAATTACCCTTCTAAGAGTTGGATGTTCCCTGATACCAGCAGACAGAGCTGTTCTAGGGCTAGAGGTTGCAAATCTTCTAGGGGACAGGGGGCTGCCTCTCAAAGTCT
This sequence comes from Protopterus annectens, assembly GCF_019279795.1. Taxonomy (NCBI): domain Eukaryota; kingdom Metazoa; phylum Chordata; order Ceratodontiformes; family Protopteridae; genus Protopterus; species Protopterus annectens. The sequence continues at coordinate 795,719,680 of NC_056743.1, read as the reverse complement.
AAGCGTTGGCAGGCTTCCTCTTCTAGGGTGGGAAGTTCTAAGCCTGCATCTCAGTCTAAGCATTCTCAGTGACTCTGTCCAACGTCTGCCTGTTGTTGCCTGCCCGGAGAGTCCTTTAGGGGGAAGGTTGGCCCTTTTTACAAATGTTTGGGCCACCATCACGGACGACAAATGGATACTCAGAACTGTATCTCTAGGGCACAAGTTTTCTTTCCACACCTTTCCAGTACCCAAAGGATTCCTGGACACTCCACCAAACCAAAGGGCAGAAGTAGAAAAGCAAATTTTGTCTCTGTTACATCTGGGAGCAATAGAATTAGTTCCTGCTCAGCAGGTAGGCCAGGGTTTCTATTCCTGACTTTTCCTAGTTCCAAAAAAAGAAGGCACCTGGCGTCCTATCCTACATCTATCCATCCTGAACTCTTTCTTGATAATTCCAAAGTTCAGAATGCTCACTCTGCATCAGTTACTGCCAGTGTTAGAAAATGATTCCTGGCTGGTAACATTGGATCTCAAAGAAGCTCAGCTGCACATCCCTATTAGGGAAAGTTGCTGGCAATACCTTTGTTTCAGGGTGGGCAAGCAACATTATCAATTCTGTGCACTGCCCTTTGGCTTATCTACTGCTCCCAGAGTGCTCATAAAGTGCCTGGCTCCAGTTGTTGCTTTTTGCAGGCAAAAGAAAATTCAGATTTATCCTTACTTGGACGACTGTCTAATTCAAGCAGATTCTCAGGAACAGCTGTTAAAAGGATCTAGAATTTGTAAAGACTCCTCTCTCTTCCCTGGGTTACACTCTCAATGTGGAAAAATCAAAAGTGGTGCCATCCAAAGAGATAACATTCCTGGCAGCGAGTCTGAACACAGCCGCCCAGATGATATATCTCACCCAGGAGAAGCAGACAACTCTTTCAATTTACTTCAAGGACTTGGCAAGCCTGTCCCAGCTCCCTGCAAGGAAATACCTGCAATCTCTGGGATTCATGGCCTCTTGCATTCTCATGATTCCATATGCAAAACTGCATATGAGGAAATTGCAGTGGTACCTCAAGAACACTTGGTGTCAACACACACAGGACCTGGATGTGATAATTCCTCTGATACCATGTCTGCGGACAGAGTTTCTGTGATAGGCAACAGCCTGTCTACAGAACAAAGGCATGCTTTTTCGCCCGCCCCTAGCCACTCAAGTTCTTACCACAGACGCATCTGACTACACCTGGGGAGCTCACCTAGATGGCAAATGCATACAGGGAAGTTGGAATGCCCAGCAGATGCACCTGCACATAAATTTAAAGGAGTTGATGACAGTCCAGCAGGCTTTACTAGCTTTCAAGCATCTTCTTTCTCCAGGGACCCTTCTTGTCAGGACAGACAACACCACAGTCATGTGGTACATCAACAAGCAGAGAGGGACTCATTCTTACCTCCTGTGCAGACAGAGCACGAGTCTTTTTGGTCCATAGCAGCATCCCTGGGCCTGCATCTCCTAGTTCAGTTTCTTCCAGGAAGGCTCAAATTTTTGGCAGACCAGTTGAGCAGACAGACCCTGGATCCTCACAAGTGGCAGCTGAACAGAGCAGTTTTTTTACAGCATCATTCAACATTGGGGCACTCCTCAAGTGGATCTCTTCTCCTGTCCAGACAACCATCTTCTACCTCTTTTTTGCATCAGACAGCGTCACAGTAGAGCCTGGAGAGTGGATGCTCTGTCCTTCCCTTGGACGCTACTGTCAGTTTATGCCTTCCCTCCTCTTCTTCTTCTTCCCAGAGTGTTATTGAAGATCAGGGACTAATGACCAAGGACTATTCTCATAGCTCCGGACTGGCCCAGGCAGCATTGGTATCCACTGCTTCGCAGTCTCTCCCAATTTCCTCCTTGGCATCTTCCTCTGAAGCTAGATCTTTTGGTTCAGGAAAGGGGAAACATTCTACATACTCATCTTCAGTCTCTCCATTTGGCAGCTTGGCTCATTGTATGACTCCATCCCTTTCTTCTTCCCTTTCCCAGCAGGTGGTTGACGTGCTGAGGGAGGCAAGGAGGCCTAGCACTAGGAAGTCTTATGCTGGTAAATGGGAAAGATTCTCTCTTTGGATGCAGGCTAGAGGGGAATATTCTGTTCAGCCTGCCCTTCCTCTGATCCTGGAATACCTGGCTGATTTGCTTCTGGGTGGTCTTTCTTTTTCCTCGATCAAGATCCATGCTTCAGCCATTTCTGCCCATTGTTCTTTTGAACAACCCATTTTCTCTCATCCTCTGACGAAAATGTTTCTCAGAGGTGCTTGCAACTTGAAACCTCCCAGAAGGGCGCCTACTTCAGCCTGGGATCTTAATGTTGTTCTAGAGAAACTCACTCTTCTTCCTTTTGAGCCACCTACCACTGCAGATTTAAAGCTTCTCTCATGGAAGACGGCCTTCCTCTTGCCTATAACTTCAGCAAGGAGGGTTTCTGAGCTGCATGCTTTGATGGTTGTGGAGCCTTTTCTTATTTCCCATGCAGATTGGGTCTCTCTGAGAACCAACCCCTCCTTTATGCTTAAGTTGGTTTCTAGCCTGAATCTTAATCAGTTCATGCACCTTCCTACCTTCTTTCCTAATCCTCGAAATAGTCGTGAGAGGATCCTGCATTCTCTTGATGTGCATGGACAACTCAGGTTTTACCTGGACAGGACTAAAGACCTTTGGAAATCAGCACATCTGCTGGTCAGCTTTGCCCCTGGAGCCCAGGGCAAGGCTATTTCTAAGCAAACCATTTCTAAATGGATTGCTCATTGTATTACTTTTTGTTATTCCTTTCATGGCAAGGTTCCTCCTCAAGGGGTTAGGACCCACTCAACTAGAGCAGCTTCCTCTTCTGCAGCCTTTTTAAGGGGTGTCCCTATTAAAGACATTTTGGGGGCTGCCACATGGTTTTCTGTTCACACTTCCACAAAGCATTATAATTTGCCTTTGATTTCTAGAGCCAGGGGTTTGCCACTGCTGTTCTGCAGGGCATTATCTCCAATCCTTGATTCTGTTGGTTCCTCCTCCCTTTTCTCTGGGCTTTGGTAATCAACCCATTGGTTAAGACTGCAACAGCTTTCCCTCCCTCCTTCCCCCACGTTCTCTTTTCTTAAGGTACAGGCTAATTTTGGTTTAAGCCTTGTTTTCTGGGGGCTTCTTACAGTTATGGCAAGAAAGACTGAGGAAGTGACGTTGGCTGCCTCCTTTTGTATCAGACGCCCTGATGTCCTTTACAACCGCCAACAGCCGACATAATTTTTACTTACCTTTGGTATTCTGGCCGATCAAGGGCTACTGGGAGCCGGATAACCCATTGGTTAGGACTGCAACAGTGAATACACTCTAACATCTACATTTATGGTAAGTGTACACAACTGTACTTTTCAGTGGCTGTTAAAACTTCCTGAGTAATTTTTGAAGATGTGCCATGTTGTGAGATTTGCATGTGTATTTAAGTCATCTGCGTGTTGTATTAGGGAGGCCTGTTTTGTGGATGTGTGGAGGGTGTTGGTGAGAATGCTGCATAGGATGTGGCTAAGATAAGAGCATTGTGGTACACTGGTGGTGATTGAGAAGTATCGAGAGGGTGGAGTGATATTTTAATGTCCTATACATATTGGACAGGCTTTAGAACCATAGAAAGATGAGCGGAGATGGACCTAATGAGGGCATTTGAAGTAGAAGTTTGCTGTGACAAACTGTTGAAGGCTTTAGACAGGTCTAAATAAGCAGGAGACTAGTTTGCCATTATCTAGCTTTATTTGGCAGTGTCTGTAAAGGTTGGAAATGCAGTTGACAGTACTATGGGAGGGATGGAAGCCATGTTGTGTGGGAGACAGGCGTTCTTCCTGCAGGAGGTAGTTTAACAATTGCTTTAGATGTATTTTGGAGAGGGAGGATAAGATTGCTGTATGTCTAAAGTTAGTAATGTCTGTTGAATTTTCTCCTTTCTGTACAGGGATACTGTGTGATTTTTTCCAGAAGATGGGAACATGGAATTATTGGATTGTCCTATTTATAAGGATTAAGACAGGTTAGGCAATGCTATTAAGCTACTGTTTGTAGATACTTGTTTGGAAGGTCATCAGCTGAAGTGAAACATGGTTTGAGTTTGTTCGATTAGTTTTGTATAGGATGTGGGCACGAGTCTCAAGGTGAAAGTGGATATGGTAATATGTGGCTGTTTGGGCATGGTTGGGATTAGATTTTGGGGAATCCTTGGATGTCCTTCAAGGATGCATCTGCAGTCCTTACAAATGGGTTGTCCTGTCGTCAGGCAGCCCTTCGGTCGGCCGGATTCCAAAGTCTGGGTCTGGCCTCGGCTGGTGTCGCACTTCACCCGACGTCATAGCTGCAGTTCTTCGGGTATAAAGGCATCAGCCGACGCCATTTTCCTCAGTCTTTCTTGCCGCGTGGCGCCCGAAGCAGAAGCTGTTCGCAAGTGCCGGTCGGTCAGAACCAGAGATTACTACTACAAGTACCGAAGACTTCTAAAAAGCTAAGTACCCCGTTGGGTCTCTTTCTTGCCTCAGCCGATGTCAGAAAAAGTGAATAACATTGAAAAAAGAAAAAGTGAATAACTGTTTAACTTGTGGGAAACAAATACCTCATAAAGATTTCCATTCTTACTGCTTACCTTGCTTAGGCCCAGACCACAACGTAGCAGCTTGTCTAGCCTGTGCTTCTTTCAACCGACGGACACTTAGACGTCGGTCAGAATTTGCTGAAGAGTTTTTCGGCTCCGATTTCGCTTACATTATGCCGTCGGATACTCCGACTACGCAAATTTCTAAAAAACGCAAGGAAAAGCCAACCGCGAGTGTCTCGGTTTCGGCTGAAACAGAGTCCACGGTTCTTCCTTCGGCCGAAAGCTTGCCTCTTACCGAGGCTTCATCCAACCAGGCTGAATCTGCTACTGAAATCTCACCTGCTCTTGCAGGTACGCAGGATTTATCTGATACTATCCCTTTGGATATTTCTACCCCTGCACGTGGTGCTGCTAGGCCTCCTGCATCCATGTCGATTAAGGCCTTTGCCAGGGCTAAAGCAGCTAAAACTACCAAAACTGTGCCTGCTAAGACCCCCTCACAGGCCTAGCTCTAGTTCACAAATGCTTAGTCTAGCAGAGGATCTCATTTCTTTAATCCGGGGATCCCAACCACTTCCAGACAGGGCCTCTCACCCACCTCCAGAGAAGAGGATTAGAGTAGAGCCCCCTGAGCCAGTTTCTTCAGATGGCTCCTCTGATGAATCAGATAATTCAAACCCTCCAGAAGGCCCCTTCTCTCCTTATGAGGACTCTGATGCAGAAGACTCCATTCCTTCTGTCTCTCCGCCTGAGGAATTTTCTTTTGGGGAAACCTTGCATGCTATGAGGGAACAATTTCAATGGCAGGGCCAGGATTTTTCAGACTCTAGGAAAAGGCTTAGAACCTTTTTGCATTTGCCACAGCATAGGCCTTTAGCCATTCCTCCAGTACTTACTGTTGTGGATGATGCTTTTAATGATGCTTGTACTGCTCCTGATTCTCTTCCGGCCCCTGCTAAGCCCGATAGGTACTACAGGGTTCCGGACACACATTATCATTTGTATAAGGCCCCTTTTGCAGATCCCGAAACTATCTCCCAGGGACCCAAGGCTGTAGCAGCTTCTTCTACCAAAACCCCCTCCCCTCTGAAAGGGAATCTAGATCCTTAGAGAGATGGGGTAAAAAAGTTTACACTTCTGCTACTCTTTCAGCAAGGGCTTTGAACTGTCAATTCCACATGATTCAGTATCAGGAATTTATGTTAGACCAATTAACTAAAAAACTGTCCTCGGATGAATCATTAGACAAAAAATCTGTACAGGAAATGGTACATAACATTCAGCAGGTCAGTAATCATTCCTTAAAATGCGGCTATGATGCACTGGAGGCTTCCTTTAGATCAGCCATGACTGGCCCAGTGATCAGAAGACATGCACGGTTAAAAGAGCAGTCCTTACCAGACCATGTTAAATCAAAGCTCCTAGATGCTCCCATGGATAAGCTCAATTTGTTTGGCTCCCTGCAGCAGGTGCTGAAGAAGGTGGAAGATAAAGCAAAATCTGTCCAGACAGTCCAGGATTTCTTGCAGGTCCAGCCTCCAAGGTTTAGCAGGAACTGGCCTTCCAAGAATTGGTCCTTTCCAGACACCGCCAGAGCTCCGAGAGGCAGGAATAGGCGCTCAAGAGGCAGGGGTCAATCCAGAGGTGCCTACAGGGACGTCAGTGGCAGGCTAACAACCAACGAGGTACAGCCACAGATCCAGCCACCACCACTTCCACAGGACAATCACAGTGACTTGGCTCTAGCACCGCCTACCAGGGAACAACTAGAGGCACCCTTAGGCGGGAAGCTAGCCTTATTTTCAGTAAACTGGCATTACATCACAGGAGACAAATGGATTTTACAGACAATAGACCAAGGTTACAGGTTTCACTTCCATACTCTACCAAGGAAGAGAGGAATGCCAAACCTACCTCCAAATCAGAAGACAGAAGCTCTAGAACAAATAACTCACTTACTAAGGATGAGAGCTGTAGAAAGGGTACCATCTATGGAACAAGGGCAAGGATTTTACTCCAGACTCTTTCTGGTACCAAGAAAAGAAAACCAATGGAGACCTATTCTCGACCTGTCCGCTTTAAACACATACCTCATTGTTCCAAAATTCAAAATGCTGACCTTACAGCAGCTTCTTCCCATGCTGGGCAAGGAGTCTTGGCTGGTAACTCTAGATCTCAAGGAGGCATACCTGCACGTCCCCATACGACCAAATTGCAGAAGATACCTCAGATTTCTTGCAGGATCAGAGCATTATCAATTCTCAGCATTGCCCTTTGGCTTATCTACTGCGCCCAGAGTATTCACGAAATGCCTGGCATCAGTAATTGCTCATTGCAGGCTGCAGGGAATTCAAATTTACCCTTACCTGGACGACTGCCTGTTACAAGCGGACAACAAAATCAAATTAACAAAAGATTTGGAAAGGGTCATTCATCTACTACAAGCCCTGGGATACACAGTCAATATAAAAAAGTCAAGGCTGATACCATCCCAAAGGATAACCTTCTTTGGTGCAGATTTGGACACAACAAAACAAATGGCATTCCTGACGGTAGAAAAACAGGAACAACTCCCTTTCTACTTCATGGCATTAACAAAGCAGAACCAGCTAACAGCAAGAAAAGTCCTGCAAGCTCGGTTACATGGCATCCTGCATAATATTAATTCCACATGCCAGACTACATATGAGAAAGTTACAGTGGTACCTAAGGAATTTATGGTCTCAGCACAAGCACAGCCTAGAAACCCAAATTCCAATAATTCCATGCCTGAAACAAGAATTTCAATGGTGGGCCCAGGCCTGTCAATCAAACAAGGGACTGCCCTTCCACAGCACTCAACCAAGCCAGACCATCACAACAGACGCCTCAGACCTCTGTTGGGGGGCACACATGCTGGACAAGTGCATACAAGGCTTATGGACTCAAGACCAGCTGCACCTACACATAAATCAAAAGGAAATGCTGGCAGTAAAACTGGCAATTCAGACATTCAGACCATTTCTTCGACAGGGTCAACTGTTGATAAGGACGGACAACACCACAGTTATGTGGTACATCAACAAACAGGGAGGCACACATTCATACCCTCTATGCCGGATGGCAATGGACCTCTGGAATGTGGCACTGAGCTTCAACATTCAGCTACAAGCAATTTTTGTGCCAGGAAAAGAAAATATACTAGCAGACATACTAAGCAGAACTACCACGGATGCCCACGAATGGATGCTGCATCCGGACATCTTCAAAACCATTACAGGGAAATGGGGACTGCCAGAAATAGACTTATTGGCATCCCCACACAATCACCAACTGAAAAAATTCTGCACAAGGATGTACCACCCACTTGCTTGGAAAGTGGACTCCCTATCTTTCAGTTGGACCAACCTGACAGCATATGCATTCCCACCTCTTCCTTTGATGCACAAGGTGCTACTGAAGATCAAAGAAGACCGTCCAAGGATCATCCTGATAGCTCCAGACTGGCCAAGGCAACATTGGTACCCATTACTGAGGAGTATGTCTCGGGAACGATTATGGCCTCTGCCCCTAGTTCCCTTGCTGTTAACACAGAACAACTTCAAAACCCTGCATCCAAACCTGAAAACACTGCAGCTGACTGCCTGGAACATTGCATAAGTCCAAATAACCCAGATTTATCTCAAAGGGTTAAAGACATTATCTTGGAGGCTCGCAGACCCTCAACAAGAAAAAATTATTCAGCAAAATGGAAAAGATATTTCATTTGGAGTACTGCAAAAGGAGAGAATGTGTCACTGGTAAACATAGCTAACATCCTGGAATACTTGGCAGAGCTCTTCCACAACGGCCTGTCCTATTCTTCCATTAAGATTCATGCATCAGCTATTTCAGCAGAATACAACTTGGATCCTCCAGTATTCTCACATCCTCTGCTCAGGCAGTTTCTGAGAGGGATTAAAAATGTAAAGCCACCCAGGAAGCCGCCATTGCCAGCATGGGACTTGAACTTTGTGCTAGAAAAGTTGACTCTCCCTCCTTTCGAGCCAGCAGCAACAGCAGAATTACAGTACTTATCATGGAAAACTGCTTTCCTGCTTGCAATCACTTCAGCAAGAAGGGTATCTGAGCTACAGGCATTAATGGCAGTACAGCCCTTCCTGATCTTCCATCAAGATAGTGTCCATGAGAACAAATCCTACTTTTATGCCAAAGGTGGTCTCCAGGGTATCTTTAAATCAAGCTATCCACCTACCTACATTCTTCCCCAACCCACAAAACAGGGGAGAAAGACTTCTGCATACCTTGGATGTACATAGACAATTACGTTACTACCTGGACAGGACCAAGAGCAATAGAAAAACTGACCAGCTACTGGTAGCATATGCAACAGGAATGGAAGGAAAAGCAATTTCAAAACAGACAATCTCTAAGTGGATAGGAAATTGCATTAGATTTTGTTACTCCTACCATGGAAAGAAAACTCCAGAAAACATCAGGCCTCACTCTACAAGTTCTACAGCCACTACCACAGCTTTTTTACGAGGAGTGGCTACCAAAGACATTTTAGAGGCTGCTACTTGGAGCTCCGTGCATACATTTGCCAAGCATTATAATTTACCTTTATACTTCAGATCCCGAGCAGGCTTTGCCACTGCTGTTTTGCAAGGGATCTTAACTACACCATAATCTATTTCTCCTCCTCCCCCAGTTTGGCTATGGTATTCTACCCATTTGTAAGGACTGCAGATGCATCCTTGAAGGACATAGTACAGTTTTGTACCTACCATAAATGTAGATGTCCGATAGGCATGCATCTGCAGTCAGGATTACCCACCCTCCTTCCCCTCTGTGGTACTCCTAGGGTATTTGCCCATCTTGTAGCTAGCTGGGGGAATCTATTATGGTGTATTTGTTTGTATATATGTACATACATGCTTATTTTTGTTTGCTCTCTACTATTTGGAACCATTTGCATTTATCCAAATTTAGCCTTCCTAGAGGGCACCTGGCATCTGGGGCAAGAAACACTGAGGAAAATGGCGTCGGCTGATGCCTTTATACCCGAAGAACTGCAGCTATGACGTCGGGTGAAGTGCGACACCAGCCGAGGCCAGACCCAGACTTTGGAATCCGGCCGACCGAAGGGCTGCCTGACGACAGGACAACCCATTTGTAAGGACTGCAGATGCATGCCTATCGGACATCTACATTTATGGTAGGTACAAAACTGTACTTTAGGGAAGCTATCCTATCTGTGAAGTAAGAGTTGAATTTTATTGTAGTTTCGAATAGTGACATTGGGAGAGGGGTTAGGGTTGAATGTTTGACCAGAATGTACGATTTTTTTAATGGCTGATGAGATTTTTTTTAGGTTTGTGTTTACTATTGTTCTGAATTTTGTTATAGTATATATTTGTCTTCTTTTAATTTGCTTTTTAGTATGATTGTGGAACATTCTACAGGTTTTGAGATATTGTGGTGTTTTATATTTTTGCCATTACTTCCATGCTTTTTCACTGTCCTGGATTAGCATTCTGCTGTTTTTGGATAGCCAAATTACATTATTTGATTTTAGTCTCTTCCGTCTAGGAGGTGAAAGGCTCTTTAGGTTATTTAGGAAAGCTATTTTGAATTAATTTAGAGTATTGAATAAGGGGATGATTTTTAGGATGTTTCAGGTAATAGATAATGGATAGTAATGAATATTTCTGGGTCAGACGTGGACAGGTTGCATGTTTTATAAACTTGCTAGTTGAGTGGAGATGTGTGATGTCTAGTTGTATAGATTGGGAGATGATCACTGAGATAGTCTGATATTGTGCCTGTGGTGGTGAATTTGCTAGGGTCTGATACTAGGATCCAGTCTAATAAGGAATTTGATCCCTTGCTGTTATGCGTGATTAGTTATGTGAAACCATATAAGTTCATGATAGTTGTAGGGGAGTTAGAGGTTATGTCCAACAAGTTGATATTGACATCACCTAGTACTATTGTTTCTTATAGGTTCATAGGTGTTTCCTAGGCTGACTACCACAAGGGCTTTTTTAAACATAGCTATGCATCCCAAATCTCTGACAAGTTCTGATACCCTTGATAAGTGTAAGCATGGGCCTGGGAGATGAACCATTTACAGCTTAACTCTGTCCATTGGAGACATAGGTGCCAAACCAGGAGTAAATTTTTGGAACTGTAGTGGATATCCAATCGAGGATATCTTCCAGTGTAGCTGTATTGACGCCAGGAGGGATGTAAAGGACATTAATGCATATTTGTTTATATATTATTTATTTTCAGGAAAGTAATAAGCTCTGCTAAACTGAATTTCAGAATTGTTTTGTTGCAGGGGGAAATGTGGTACTAGAAAATATATTAAAGCAAGTACTACCACCACCTTTCCATGACCAGAGCCCATGACCTTAACACCAGATGTTAAGTTGCCAATCTCGCCTTCATTCTTGCTGGATGGGTTCGGAGCCGATCCTCGGCTCCGACTCGGCACTTGCTTTAGCTTGAGAACTCCTTTTACCAGCTCGAGGCAACCCTATATCCCATGATGCAAGGCGGAACTACCTCAGATCTCGTTTGCCGCTTAGCGAAAGAGGTCTCCTTTACCAGCAGAGGTAAGTGAATTTCTTGTTAAAGAAAGAGAAGCTTAGTTAGGGTTTTATTTTCCACTTTTATTCATAGTATAGTCTGTAGTCATTTACAGCCCACCCTATTCCCTTGTTTTTCAAACATTTTATAACCTTTAGTGTAAAGTTTTAGTTAGGCCTAAAACCCCAGTTGTTAATCCCTCCATGTGTGTTGTGTGTAGGGGATTCATTTTGTGTGTTTGTTGGGGTTTGTGTGTGTTACTTCCTCCTAGGATATGTCTAGGGAAGGCAAGGTCTCAGGCTTCAAGAAGTGTGACTCGTGCTGTCAGAAAATGTCTCTGACAGACGGTCACACTTCTTGTGTTTATTGCCTGGGGCCTTTGCACCTGCAGGACTCCTGTGCTTTGTGTCACTCTTTTAGCCAGAGTCCTGCAGGAAAGGAGGAATAAACTTATCCTCCGTGGCTTACTTAAGCCAGAAGGTTCTCCCTCTAAAGCAGGGTCTGGAAAACCTTCTAAGCCACCGAAGGCTCAGGCTTCAGTATCCAAGCCTCCTCCGGTGGCTCCGGCTCCGTCGGAGCCGAGATCGGCTCCGGCTGGAACCGATGTATCTACCTTGAAAGTAGTGGGTTCGGTGCCGGCTGGTTCCGATACCTTATCTACTGTAGCCTTGTCGGCTCCGGCTGGAGCCGACACTTTATCCAGCATCGGAGCCGAGAAACCTTTGGCTCCATCTGGAGTTCAGGGGACTTCGGCTCCGATGGCTCCGTCCGAAGAGATCTCGGTCCCCTTCGTTACTGAGTATCCACTCGGCTCCGGGGTCTCCTCTTTTGTCGGAGCGGAGCCGTCTGAGCCGATCTTCGAGATCTTCCAGGCTGTCTGACCACGACTTGGAGAGGGTGGTAAGCAGGCTGTTGAAGTCTCAGGCACTGGCCCAAATGCTCCATAGCCCGTCTCAACAGACTTCGGCTATAGCCTCACCCCTTGAACTTCCTCCTCCGACTCCACATCAGAGTTCGGAGCCGGAGCTTCTCGGGACAGTGACTGTTTCGGTGCCGGAGCCGTTACATCCTTCGGCTCCGTCATCCTCGGCTCCGATCTCCTCCTTGAGACCTTCCTTGGAGGGATCCGGTCGTCGGGTTTCCTTGTCGGCTCCGAGGGGCTAGTGGCATCGGACCCTTGTCCGACCCGCTCTCCCTCTCGGGCTTCGCTTTGGTAAGCTCGGTGCCGGCATCGGCCTCGGAGCCTTTCCTCTCAGTGGAGCCGGGCATTCCTGTTTCCTCGAGCGGGATATTCCGGCCTCCCGGGAGGGGAGCCTTTGAGGTGATGAGGAGTGTCCTGGCCTCTGAGCCTGGTCAACGGTCCATCCCTCTAGCTCCTCCCTCATCAGTGCCTGCAGACGCCTCTTGCCAGCCTCTTGCTCTCAGGCCCAGGGATCCATCGCCCCAGGTTTCCCCATTGGGAATTTCCTCCTCTTCCGAAGTTTCTCCTGATCCTGCAGGTGAACCCCTCGGAAGAGGACGTGTAAGAGGAAACACACAGACTCCCCCGAGTCTACTACATCGGATACCAACTTAGATGAGTCGGAGGGTTCCCCACGATCCCCCTCTGAGGATGTCTCTTTTTCAGACATCCTTGAGCTCCTCAAACAGAGGGGAATTGGCCAGCCATTGATCCCTCCGAGGATGAGTCGGTATACCTGGAGGCTTTTGGATCCCGACCCTCCACCTCCTGGGTGTCTCCGCCTTCGACCCACTTATGCAGGTAGTGGCTCGGAAGGCGTGGGCGGCTCCAGATTCTGTGGAACCTGTCCCCAGGAGACCATCCAAATTCATCACGGCCCCTACGGACAAACAGTTCCTTTCCAAAGGTGTCTCTGTGGATGCTATGGTGGTGGCGGCGGCCACTAAGAAGGAACTGGCGGATCCTTCAGTACCTGTCCATCCTCCTAACAAGGATTCTAGGACCATGGACAGGTATGGAAAGCAGATGTTTTCTTCAGCGACCTTTGCTATGCGTTCGCTGAACTACCTTTGTCACTTCACCAGGCTTCAACGAGATATTCTCAAGGAACTGGGTGAAGTAGTCCAGGATCCTTCTGCTGCTGGGGCTCAAGAAAAGATTGCCTCGTAGCTTGCAATCCTGAATTCCATATCTAACTCCTCCATGCGGCTCATATCCTATGCGGCCGATGGAGCGAGCAGGGCCGCAGGCACAGGAGTTGCTCTTAGACGCCAAGCCTGGATGCGGCTTTGTAATTTTGCGGACCCCTTTAAGGCGTCCTTCACTAATACCCCCTTTGATGGTTCGGCTTTGTTCGGACCTCAGGTGAAGGATACCTTGACCAGGTGTGAGCAGGACGGTAAAACTCTTTCTGCCGTTGGAGTCCAGTTTTCCACTCCTTCTAGACCATATCCCAAGGGTCAGCAGGGGGGGAAGATGTGGTTCCGTAAAGCCCAAGGAGCTACACCGGACGCACGTGGTCAGTTTACCACTAGAGGCAGAGGGGTAACAATAATAGACGCCGCCCTAGAGGCAGGGGGGGGTCCTCAGAACCAGGGCAACAGGGAGTCTCTTCCTGAGAAGCCCTTTCAGCATCCCTGAGGTGTTGCCCGACTGTCCACCCTTGGAGGCAGTCGGGGGAAGGATTTCGCTGTACCCAGTAGCCTGGCAATCCCTATCTCAAGAGATGTGGGTACAGTCGATCATATCCGAGGGTTACAAAATCCCTTCAAAGGTTTCCCGTACCTCTACAATCCCTTCCAGACATCTCACCCGGTCAAAGGGATTTGGCAGAACAGGAGGTTTCAAAGCTCCTAGAAAAAAGAGCCGTCCAGACTGTGCCGGCAGACCAGGTAGGATCCGGCGTCTACTTGAGATTCTTTTGGTCCCCAAAAGGACGGGAGATTGGAGACCAATATTAGACCTGAGCAATCTAAACAGATTTGTCAAGAAGGCAAGATTCGGATGGTCACGCTTCAGTCCATTCTGCCCTTTCTGGGCAAGGACAACTGGATGTGCTCTATAGACCTTCAGGATGCGTACTATCACATAAAGATTCACAGACGCTCCAGAAGGTTTCTCCGCTTTCGGCTAGGGACCAGTCATTACCAATTCAGAGCACTGCCCTTTGGCCTCACTTCAGCCCCCAGAGTGTTTACCAAATGCATGGCAGTGGTCACAGCTCATCTGAGATGTCAAGGATTCCAGGTGTTTCCCTACTTGGACGACTGGCTCCTCTCCACCACCACCAAGTGTCAGCTTCTTCAGTCCAGAGACTACACTCTACAGCTTTGCAGGAGTTTGGGAATTTCAGTAAATTTCGAAAAATCTTCTCTGCTGCCTTGCCAATCTATCACCTTTATAGGCGCAGAATTAAACACCGTCAAAATGTTAGCCAGACTAACAGATCAAAGAATTCTGGACATCCAAAAATTCGTTCGGCTTCTATTGCAAAGCAACAAGATCAAAGCCAGATTTATACTGAAGGTTCTAGGTCTTATGGCTGCGGCCATTGTTCTTCTACCACTGGCTCGCTTCCACATGCGTCTTCTGCAGTGGATGCTATTCACGCAGTGGTCGTACCACAGTCTCCGATGAGGCACGAAATCTTGGTCACACAGTCGCAGAGCTCATCTGAACTGGTGGATATCTTCCCTCTTCTTCATCAGGGCCGACCTTTATTCCCCTCCCCAGTTGCCACAGTCACTACGGATGCCTCTCTCATCCGGTGGGGGCATTATCAGGGCAGGATGGTCCACGGGACGTGGCAACCCATAGAATACCATCTGCATATAAATGTCCTGGAGATGAGAGCAGTGCTTTTAACGTTGCAAGCCCTCAACGACTTTCTTCCCACGGGGACTATTGCAGTACAAACGGACAACATGTCCATGGTCTGGTACATCAACAAACAGGGCGGGACCAGGTCCTATCCGTTATGTCGAGAAGCTCTCAGACTTTGGCAATGGGCGATCTCTTCTCAGCGGTTTCTGATAGCAACGCACATCCCCGGCAGGTCCAACCTATTGGCGGACAGGCTGAGCAGATCCATTCTGATGCCTCACGAGTGGTCTCTCAATCAATCTGTAGTGGATCAGATTTTTCTGAAGTGGGGCACTCCTTGTTGCGATCTTTTTGCTACTCCTCAAAACAACAAGTGCCCGATTTTTTCACTCTTTCCCCTTCCAGGCCAACCCCTGAGAGACTCTCTAACCCAGGATTGGCCCCGGGGACTTCTGTACGCTTTTCCTCCCTTTCCCTTGATTCCACAAGTCATTCAGAAAGCCACAGTTTTGAGAGCCAAGTTGATCCTCATTGCCCCATATTGGCCTCGACAAATTTGGTTTCCGTCTCTGCATCGTCACCTTCTGGTGCAGCCCTGGCATCTGGACCCAGTTCCGGATCTCTTGATCCACCAGTCGGGTCAGCAGCACCGGGCCATTCATTCTCTCAACCTCACTGCTTGGTTGCTCCACTTCCTTCCCTAGCTAGGCTACCGATGATTTCTGACTCAGAGACATTTTAGTGTCTTCTTTGAAGTCGTCCACTAGGACTGTTTATGCTAGCAAGTGGCGACGTTTTCTATTTGGGCAAATTCCAGAAATATTGATCCCTTTACTGCTCCTGTACATTCGGTTTTAGATTTCCTGGCGGAGGTTTTTCATTCAGGATCCTCGTCATCTACAGTCAAAGTACAACTGGCTGCTATTTCCAAGTATCATGTTGGCTTGCATGACAATAACATTATGTCTCATAGATTATGCAAGGCCTTTCTGAGAGGAGTTTTTCTCCTAAAACCACCTATAAAGCATCATCCTCCGCAATGGGATCTAAACTTAATGTTGGCATCCTTGATACTACCTCCCTTTGAACCGTCTGCTTCATGTTCTTTGAAGTTATTGACCTGGAAAACTATATTTTTACTGGCTGTCACTTCTGCAAGAAGGGTTTCCGAGATTCAAGCTCTCTGCAGTCGTTCCCCTTATTTGGTTTTTCATAAGGACAGGGTATCATTAAGAACTAACCCTTCCTTTCTCCCCAAAGTCGTATCTCAAACCAACATAAACCAATCTATAGACCTACCAGTCTTTTTCCCAAACTATTCCGACAGAGCTGAACAGAAACTGCATTTTTTGGATGTCCATCGTCAGCTCAGGTACTATTTGCATAGAACTAAACAAGTCAGAAAATCGGACCAATTATTTGTCTCCTATGCAGAAAACAGGATAGGTCTTCCAGTTTCTAAAGTGACCTTATCCAGATGGTTGACTTCCACCATTTCCTATGTGTACTCTCTCAGAGGCAAGCAGCTATCTTCTAAGCCAAAAGCACACTCAACCAGGAGTCTATCCACTTCTGCAGCTTTTCAGGATAGACTACCCATTGATACCATTTGTGCAGCAGCTACTTGGGCCACGCCTCATACCTTTGTCTCTCATTACAAATTGGATTTGGCCTCCAGAGACAGGGCCAGTTTTGGTTCCACAGTTCTCAAGAGTCTGTTCCATTGAGCCACCCGGGATACAGGTGCTAGGGACGCGGTCCCATCCAGCAAGAATGAAGGCGAGATTGACAACTTAACATTTAGAAATTATGTACCTACCATAACGTTCCATGTTAGTTGTCTTCTCTCGCCTTCTTTCTTGCGTCCCTCCCTCCCTCCCCCCTGGCCTGGACAGATCTTGAAGAGTTCCTATTAGGTTGTTTCCTCCTGAGCCTTCATATGAGGACTTCTATTAGGAACATCTCCAGCGCCCAAGTGAGAACTGCTCTCTCCAAAGCAAAAAACACAGCATCCATGGGACCTGATGGTGTCCCCGGCTGTGTGCTCCATGAACTCAATGAGGAATTAAACCCACAGCTAGGACAGCTGTTTAATCAAAGTCTTACCTCTGGATACGTACCCAGGGAGTGGCGCACTGCAACTGTGGTACCACTTCACAAAGGCGGTGCCTCCACCGACCCTGGAAATTACCGGCCCATTAGCTTGACAAGCCTTATCTGCAAAGCCATGGAGAGGATCATAATGGACCTCATAAATAAAGACATAGGGAATTTGCAGACTTTGGATCCAACCCAGTTTGGCTTTGTCAAAGGCAGATCATGCCTTTTAAACTTGGTTGACTTTTTCAAACAGTCACCAAAGCCATTGATGAGGGAAAGGCAGTCCATACAGCCTACCTCGATCTGGCTAAGGCCTTCGATACAATACCCCATTCGGGTATCATTGAAAAACTCATCAGCTTAAATGTCAACCCATACATCACAAGATGGGTTGCAAACTGGCTGAGTGACAGAAC
This sequence comes from Protopterus annectens, assembly GCF_019279795.1. Classification (NCBI taxonomy): domain Eukaryota; kingdom Metazoa; phylum Chordata; order Ceratodontiformes; family Protopteridae; genus Protopterus; species Protopterus annectens. The sequence continues at coordinate 795,702,212 of NC_056743.1, read as the reverse complement.
CCACAGGGTCAGAGCTGCTGGCGCCATGTCAGACTCAAAGCCTGTCACAAGTGGTGTCCCACAGGGCTCAGTCCTGGGCCCACTCTTGTTTGGCATCTACTTTTCCAAGTACAAGCAAACACAGGAGGGTTATGGCTGACAAAGTTTGCAGATGACTGCAAACTGGGCCATAGTAGAAAACACATCTGACACAGATATCCTTCAGAAGGGTCTCACAGAAACGGATAACTGGTGCCAGAGCCACGGCCTAAAGTTAAATGCCAAAAATGCATAGTCATACCCTTCGGGAAAAACAAGGTTACCCCTAGCTACCAAATAGGTGGCAATCCACTGAGCACAGAAGAAGTTATCAGGGACCTGGGGACCCAGGTTGATAGTAGTCTGTCATTCGACACCCATGTAGCTAAAGTAGTTAGGAAGACCTTCTACATTGCCCACCTTATCATGAAGGGATTCTCATCTAGATCAAGGGAGGTTATAGTCTCCCTTTACTCATCACTCATCAGACCAATGATTGAGTACAATGCCCCATTCGGAATGTATCTGACCCGACACTTGCAGCAGCTGGAGAGGCCACAAAAGTTCCTCACCAAAAGGATAAAGGGTCTCAAAAATCTGTCCTATGCTGCCCGAATGAAAGAACTCCAGCTCTATTCAGTCGCTTACCACTTGCTCAGAGGTGACCTTTGCCTAACATACAAGGCCATGTCAAACCCAGATTTGATGAATATGCTTCACCTCAAAAAATCTAGATCCATCAGAGCCACAAGGGCGGGAGACTTAAACCTTGACACGGCTATTAATAGGACGTGCTGGAGGGATAGATTCATCACCCAAAGACTCCCTATGCTGTGGAACAAAATCCCGGTACATGTGAGGCAGAGCACCTCGCTGGCCTTGTTCAAGAGAAATCTTGACCAATGGATGGGAGATCGCAGATATACCCCAGGGATTACCTCAGTGTCACTGCTCGACAGAGGCACAGAAAAATAATGGGTATAGTTCCCCATACTAAAGGGGTGGCCTAAGCCACAAAACGATGGGCTAGGCTTGTAAATGCCCTCGGGCAGATAGCCTAGTATGAACCTATGAACCTATGAACCTATGAACTTGTGTTCCTAATTATGTTAGGATAGTCTTTAGCAGGGTAGGTTAGCTACCAAACGAGATCTGAGGTAGTTCCGCCTTGCATCATGGGATATAGGGTTGCCTCGAGCTGGTAAAAGGAGTTCTCAAGCTAAAGCAAGTGCCGAGTCGGAGCCGAGGATCGGCTCCGAACCCTTCCAGCAAGAAAGAAGGCGAGAGAAGACAACTAACATGGAACGTTATGGTAGGTACATAACTTCTAATTAATTTGTCTGTCAGCCCTTTTTGGAGAACATTACTGTCGGTGGGGGGGTCTATGACTGTTCCTGACTTGCAATCCTCATCAAACTTGGTCAGCCATAGGCCCTTGACGTTGACCTTAACTTCAAAGAAGTAGATGCCAAAAAGTTGTCCCAAGCCCGATCCCTGAGAGACTCTGCTGGTAACTGGCCTCTTTGTAGAGTTGGACTTCTCATTTCTAACTTCCTGGGTCCTACCTATGAGCAATCTGGCTATACCATTTACTTTAGTAATACCGTTGCTTTGTCTTGGCAGCTCAGTACATTTTCAAATGTGTTGCCAAGTTATCCCTCCGTTTTCTGAAATTGCAATTTAAAAACCCATATTTTAATTATAGCTATGTTTAAAAATAATGTATTTTTTAATAGTTGAGCTATTTGAAGATATTTTCTTGTTTTTTATAAATGTGTACCATCATTACAACTCTATAATTACTAAACTCATATTTTTAATATCTTTTACTGATACAGTACCTGTCTTTGCTATTTGATCTAACACCTGAATGAACAGTATTGCAATCCCGGAACCTAAATCCATACACATGTTCCATATTGTTTTTCTGTTCCACAGTAATTCAGATTATTCACTTTTGTTAGCATTCAAGTGTCTGGTATCTAACAAACATACTAAATCAGCATTAACTTTTTCACACCATTGCAAGACGCACAGTCTTCTAACATCATTAATCAAACTATTAATGTTTGATGAAACATAATTTATTTAAATTATCTCTTTGCTTTCTTCTGATCTTTTAGTAGCAGTAACTGTAGTTTTCATTTTCTGTCCCATACCTTTATACAACTGAGTTCCTTCTCTTAACTCTCTCTACTGTTTATTTTCCTCATCAGTATTGTATGTCTGCAAGTAAACTTACTTTTTTCATCAAAACTGCTTGTCCTTTGGCACATTGATGTAAAATTTCATTTTTTTTTCTTGTTCAGCATTAGATCCCCCCTCGATTTATATTTTCAGTTTCATGTAGTGGTTTTTCACATTCTACATGTACAAACACATTATAATTTACATCAACATTAAGAAAATTCACTACTTTAATAATATTGTTCACAATCCATCCACAGGTAGCCTGTTTTATGGCATTTATAACATTCCATTTTACAGATAACTTAATGATATCTTTCACCACATTGTAAAAACATCATTTGTCACAATCTCTTATTAAATGTTCTTCAGCTCCACAAAAAAAAATAGTTGACAACTCCCCCACTGAAATAACACTTTATACATGCTGTATGTTGCCATCTTTAACTAGTAAAATAAGCAGGCTTTCCCAACAACCAGTCCAAACATTCCTATTATCTTTACTTTTTTGTGTCTGTGTGACATTAACACACCCAGTCTGCAAATGTGATTCTGTGTTCTGTTTTTCAGTGTTGTGATGTGGATATCCCACCACTGTCAACCAATATGTGACGACCCTCCACCTCTGGGCCAGTAATCAAGGAGCCTCAATCCTCACCACTGGCACCAGTGGGGGACGTTCACTGCGAGGATAACAGGTACACACACAGTATCTCCAGATGCAGCTCTGCATCAAGCGCAATCAAGCACAATTTCCCTTAAGAGCACACAGGGGAAACGCACTCTCCAGGGGCTGGTTCCTCTCTTTTTCTTTAGATCCCCAATAAGACACCCCACTGGCACAGCTATAGAGTTGAGTCCTTAGCCAGGTCTCCAAGCCAAGTCCTCCAACACTCTGTCCATCCACTGCTTCGTTTCCCTGCCCAAGTAGCTGACACACACACACACACACACACACACACACACACACACTTGGGAAAGCTGGCACAGGTTTACTAGCTATGCCCCCTTTTGCCCAGACTATAAGGTAGTTATTACTGCCACCACAACCCCTCGACAGCTACTTTAAGGTCCTTAACAAAGGGTGCCCTATATACCGAGTGAAATTAATATTAATACAAATGGTAGTTTGCCAAGAGCAAGGCTATTAGGAGTGGCCCACATAGTGTCACCAAATAAATATGCAAGTACATTCAAACTTAAATATCTCTACAAAGATCAGCCATGATGAAAGGTTTAAATATATTTAATAATAAATAATAAAAGAACCAGAAAATACTAAGCATATATTCAGTGACATAGAGTTCAACTCACAGGAAATATTTAAAATAACATTGAAGGACAGGCTCAGACAAATAAAGTAAAGAAAAAAAATATCCAAACTATATCTAAGAGGATCACTATTCCCTACTTACTTAATAGAGCAAGGTAGATGATGTGGTGAATGATCCTTGTTGTCAGGCCCAAGACAGAATACAGAATGTACAGTCTCTCCAAGAGACTACTCAAAATAATATCTAAAATATTACCTCTGGGATAGCTTGCAGAATGACATCACTTCTGGTCATCTGACTTCTAGTTCACATGCAAACCCCCATTGCTGGCAGGATTTAGCACTGCACCTACCCATAAAAATACACACAAGGACTTTTGCTCAGATCTGTGGCAGGTGCTGGGGGTCATAAAACAATTGCATACCTCCACACTTCCAGAGTAGTAAATTAGTTCACCCCAAAGACAATACAGAAAACTTCTTAGTACAGACTTTGTGTCTCTGATTGCATTGAAACCTGTGAAATAGCATCTTTATGGCCTAGCCTATAAAGTGATTTAATTTCGGATGTATTTTAAGGTTTGCTGGACTGAAGTTAACCTCTTGAGTTCTAATTTCCTCTGTTAAAACATATACATTTAAACAGTTACAATAGTGCATGTACATTTCTGTTCTCTCCAGCATTGTGGATAAATTTCAACCACAAGCACTTTTCAGCACAATCGTCTGTACAAATCTGTTTGATATACACATGACATAAAAGTTCTAATACATTTGTAACACCAGCATCTTGTATAAATCAGTCTGATATTCACAAATGACATTATGATCTACAAAATTCCATCTGCCTCTGCTGCCTGTACCTCCAATTGTCACAACTGTCATCAGAGCTAAATTGAATATTTACTTTTAAAATATTTATACTTTGGGCAGGAATACGACAGTCCTTCCAGGGATGCCTGAATACTTTTTTATTCCAGTAATTCAAAAATATTTCCCATTACCAAAAAGTTAAAGATAATGTCACAAAATGATTCTTTACCTTCACTGATAAAGGCTCTTGCATTTACAGCCCTTTCCCCTAGCAGTGCAGTAATGTGAATATAAGGTAGCATTTATGTATAGGAATATCTTTTTTTGTATTTAATTTTTACCAGAAGTCTTATGAATTTGTATTCCTGCATGCTCTGTTGATTTCACCCTGCTTGATGTCACTGTTGCTTACAAACAAACCTTTCCTTTTCGTACTTCACTTCCAGTGATATCTTTTGTCACTACTGAATTTACTTATTTTCAAAAATGCCATCTCTGACCCTATCTGTAACATATCCACAAGAAAGCATTAAGGTAAATCTTCAGAGTAAAACTGTATTATTGTCTGTCTCTCTCTCTCTCTCTCTCTCTCTCTCTCTCTCTCTCTCTCTCTCTCCCTCTCTCTCTCTCTCTCTCTCTCTCTCTCTCCCTCTCTCTCTCTCTCTCTCTCTCTCTCCCTCTCTCTCTCTCTCTCTCTCTCTCTCTCCCTCTCTCTCTCTCTCTCTCTCCTTCTCTCCCCCCCCCCTCTCTCAGTTGGCTTTTCACTGGAAGAGAATAGCTGATTTAAAAAGAGTAGGGGAAATTATCTTGAGCTCTGGCCAGACTTTTTAGCATGAATACCACCTCAGATGTCCTGAGAAAAGTGAAACTAGCCCACTCAATAAATAATTGAATAATTACATTTCTACAAAATACCGTATTCTGCACTCTAGTAGTTTCAAGTTCAGAAACTTAAGATCTGATGTTGTCAGTCTTCATTCATGACAGCTGGGTTTCGGTTCCATCCTCTGAACCGACTCTGCCAATATAACAGCTCGTGCCAGCCAGAAACACGTGAGCTAAGGTTACCCATAGTGCCTCTCTTACCTTCCCTTCAGATCACGTTTGCCACATAGTTTCAAGATGCATCAGGCCTCCTCTCAAGCTAAGTGTTTATATTTTTCTATATTTTCGCAGTTTTTCTTTCTTAAAACCCCTTGATCTGAAGTAGTTAACTTCATTTTATCTGCAACTTGTTGGTATACGGATCCATTTCGAATCCGAGCTGGCAACTTTTTTTCTAGCATCTGCTCCGAGCCTACCCATAATACACCACCATCTCCTATCTTCCCTCAGATCTCATTTGCCGCGCCATAGTAAGCATCGTGATCTCCTTTGCTCTGAGCTTCAGGGATAAGTAAGTAGGTAATTCTGTTTTTGTGTGCAAGTGGTAGTTAGTTTCCCTTCCTCCCCCCTTTAGTGTATGCTGTTAGTTGGTATAGCTTCAAAAAAAAAATTTTTTTTATTGCTGAAATTAGTTCTAGGCCAACTTCCCTTCAGCGTGTGTTGTGTTCTCTTTAGGGAGTAGCGATTAGTGTTAGACTATGGCTGATCAGCCTAAGTCGGTTTTCAAAAAATGCACAGAGTGTGGCCATAAGCTCTCACCGGCTGATGGTCTCGCACTGTGTGTAATATGTTTGGGAGTGCCTCATTTATCAGCACAGTGTTCAGTCTGTGCAGGCTTTAACCCAAGGGCCCTCAGGGAGAGGAAGGCCAAGTTAGTTGCCAACGGTCTTCTCCCTGCCTCTATGCTGGATTCTGCCACGGCCTCGGTCTCAGGTACTCCCTCCCAACCACCCACTCAGACAGGGACTCAAACTCCCACTTGTTCTGGTGTTGGGGGAGATAGATAAAAAGAAAAAGCAAGAGAGAAAGAAAAAGAAAAAGGACAGAGAAAGGTGCAAGGAGGATAAAGAGAGGAAGAGGGATAGGCCTCGCAAGAGGTCCCCGGACAGGGAATCTTTCCCTACTCCACCATCCAAGACTTTGAGGACAGCTTCTTCCAGGCTTCGCTCACCCCATTTCTTGCCGGAGCCGTTGGAGTCTTCTGATGAGGCCTTCCTCACCCTTACTGTGCAGACCAGCCAGGTCCGAGTCGGTCGCCTCTTCGCGATCGACTCTGAGCCTATCAGACTTGGACATGGACAGTATGATGCAGAGATTCATTCAGACCCAAATACAGATGGGAGTCTTGCCAGGCCCCTCTGCCTCTGGAGGGGGGACCTCCATGCCCTTTTTCTGCCCCATCTCTCCTTTCCCGATCCGTGCAGCTGCTTCGGAGTTCTTGGATCCGAGACTCTTTGGAGCTGTTAGCCCAGCGCCAACTGTTTCACAAACCTCAACTGCTGCTGTTACCTTGAGTTCCTCGGATCTGGCCAGTTCAGATCTGAGCAACTCTCTGAGCCGTGGACAGGGAGTCGGACCCGAGGGAATGGATCCATCTTCAGCTCCGACTTTTTCGGATCTGAACCGTTCCCTTGGTCCGCAGGCTACCCTCGCTTCACCTCCGATCCCCGCTTCGGACCCGGGGAGAGCTTCTTCCTTGCTGGGTGCCAAGGAGGTCCGCTCTCCTTCAGCGTTCAAAGTGGTGGAGAGTGTTTTCTCCCAGGGTTTGAGACCTCAGCCCATCTCCTCGGATTCCACACAGACTCCACTGGATTTGGTGACTCCCTTCGGCGACTCCCTTCACCCTGTCTCAGGGACAGCCCATGTGAGAGGAGCCCCAGGCTATTCCCCTTGAGGAACCCCCCACGGCTCATGAGACCTCTTCAGAGAGTCCCACTGAAGAAGGCCCCTGTAAGCGCAAGTGCAAAAGGAGGCACTTGGACTCCCCTGAGTTCCTCACTACGGACATGGATTTAGATGGAGAAGATTCCCCCAGGTCACCTCCCAAAGATATCTCATTCAGAGACATCATGGAGATCCTCGCCAGAGGGGAGGTTGGTCAGCCCCAACACCTTCAGATGAGTCAGTGTTCCTGGAGGCCTTTGGCATGGGTCCATCTACTTCCTGGGTGACCCCGACAGCAGACCCTTCGGTGGACCTTGTCACCACACGGGCATGGAAGGAGCCTGACACCGTAGACCCCATACCCAAACGCCCTGACAAGATTCTTTCTTCTCCAACTGACAGACAACCTTGGTCTAAAGGAGCCCTCATTGATGCTTGGTGGTTGCAGCAGCCACCAAGAAGGAACTGGCGCAAGAGAGTTCCTCAGTCCACCCTCCAGACACCGAGTCCAGGTCGGTGGGTAGGTTGGGAAGAGCGTTTATTCGTCAGCGAACTTTTCCATCTGTGCCCTGAACTATTTGGCACATGTGATACGGCTGCAGCGAGACCTTGTTTCGAAATTCACTAAGTCTCCCCCAGAGTCCTTATCGCAGCAGGACAAACAACTGTTCTCTGCGAAAATGTCGACTCTGAAGTTGGTATCAAACACGTCCTTGTGTCTCCTTTCCCACGCCACGGAAAGAGCAGCTAGGATGCCTGGGCCAGGCATAGCCAGGAGGCGTCATGCCTGGCTCAGGTTGTGTCAGTTTGTGGACCCTTTCAAGGCATCATTTACTAATGCTCCCTATGACGGTTCCTCCATTTTCGGGAAGACAGTATGTGACACTCTTGTCCAGAGCGAAAAAGACGGGAAGACTTTGCCTGCTGTTGGGATCTGCTTCTCTAACCCTCATCGGTCCTTTTCTAGGAACCAAAGAGGGCAAAAGAGGATGTGGTTCCGGAAATCACAGTTTTCCCAGGAGTTTCAGGACAACTCTTTCCCCAGAGGCAGAGGGGGACAGGATAGACCCCGACCCAGAGGTAGAGGGGGTCCCAGGAACTTTGGGTCTAGGCAACCTTTTTCTGACAGGCCCAATCAGCAGCCCTGAGGGGTTGCCCGACTGTCCTACTCTGGAGGCAGTCTGGGGGAAATTATCATTGCACCCAGCAGCATGGGAGTCCATAACTGCAGATTGTTGTGTGCCACAAATAATATCCAGAGACTACACTATCCCATTTGTTGCCTCACCAAGTGCTACAAGATGCCTCCCGGATATCCCACCCGCTCACAGGGAGGCCGCAGCTCTAGAGGTTTCAAAGCTGCTTCACAAACGAGCCATCGATCCGGTCCCCCTTGACCAGTCCAGATTAAGCGTTTACTGCAGGTTCTATTTAGTGCCAAAAAAGACAGGAGACCTCAGGCCCATTTTGGACCTGTCAGCCTTGACCCTGACGCCAAACAAAAGTTCCGGATGATCACCCTACAGTCCATTCTACCTTATCTTCAAGAGTGCGACTGGATGTGCTTGTTAGACCTCCAGGATGCTTACTACCATGTCAAGGTCCACAGAAGCTCCAAGGGGTTTCTTCGCTTACGGCTGGTAGCCATTCACTTCCAGTTCAGAGCTCTACCCTTTGGTCTCACCACAGCCCCCAGGGTGTTCACCAAGGTAATGGCAGTAGTAGCAGCTCACCTGAGGCTTCAGGGAATTCAGGTATTTCCTTACCTGGACAACTGGCTCTTCGCTGCATCCACCAAGCATCTTCTGTGTCTGGCCCGAGACTACTTTCTCCTCTTGGCAGATCGGCTGGCGATTACAGTCAATGTCCACAAATCCCTTTTGCAACCAGTACAAGTTCTAGACTTCATCGAGGCATGGCTAGACACTTTGCAGCTAAAAGTTTTCTTAACACCAGACAGGATCTCACACCTCAGGTACCACATCACTCTCTAATTGTGAACCTCAAATTTCCAAAGGCGAGCGATGTGCTTCGGGCCCTGGGCTCCATGGCTGCCTCGATTTCTATTTTCCCTTGCGCACACATCCATATACGGGTCCTTCAATGGACTCTAGTTGTTCAATGGTCTTGGCTAGACCTGCCCATGGATTTTCCGATAAGGATCAGTTACACCTGCAGGATGTCTCTCCTTTGCTGGCTGCTTTCACCAGAGGTTGCAGCGGGATGCCCTTTCGTGTTATCTCCAGCCCAAGCCACAGTGACCACGGACCCCTCCCAACTCGGGTGGGGGGACACTATTTGGGAAGGACAGTCCAAGGCACATAGTCCCAGATAGAGACTAAGCTGCACATAAATGTTGTAGAGTTGAGGGCAGTGCTTTTAGCGTTGAAAGCCTTCTACACTGTCCTTCCTCTGGGTACGATTGCAATTCAGTCAGACAACATGTCGGTTATCTGGTGTATCAACAAGCAGGGGGGAACCAGATCTTATCCTCTGTGTTGCGAGGCCATGAGAGTGTGGGAGTGGGTGATTTCCACCGGTCGGTTTTTGATTGCAACGCACATCCCGGGATGCTCCAACATTTCATCGGACAGATTGAGTCGGGCTATTCTGATGCCGCACGAGTGGTCTCTGAAACAGTAGTGGAGAAGATATTCCTTGCATGGGGACAGCTTTGCTGCGATCTCATATTTTGCGATGCGAGTGCAGCGAATTCTTCGCTCTGATTCCCTCAAAAGGGGATGCCTCCAGAGACACTCTAGTCCATGTTTGGCCTCCTGGTTTACTGTATGCTTACCCACCGTTACCACTCATTCCGAAGTTTCTTCAGAAAGCCTGTCGACTGGGGTGTATAGTGATCCTCATTGCCCCATTCTGGCCTCAAGTTTGGTTCCCCTTCCTTTGGTCTCATCTTCTAGTGCCTCCATGAATTCTGGATCTAATCTCTCATCCTTCGGGTGCTTACCCTCCCAATCTGGACAGTCTAAAGCTAATGGCTTGGCTGCTCCAGTTCCCTTGATTGCCAGGACTCCTGGTCTTTCATCCCCCGTAAAATCTATACTAGTGGCTTCTCGTAAAGATTCCGCTAGGAAGGTCTGTCGCAGTAAATGGAGACGTTTCTCTATCTGGGCCTCAGAGAAACCTGGATCCTTTTACAGCCCCTGTTCCAGCAGTGTTGGAATTCTTAACTAGTATTTTTCAGCAAGGAGCTAGCTCCTGCACGGTGAAAATACAGCTGGCAGCCATTTCTAATTTTCATTCAGGTGAAAATAAGATTGCAGTCGCCTCTTCTAGGCTATGTAAAGCCTTTTTAAATGGCACCTTCCTTCTGTGCCCTCCCATCAAAGATTTGGTTCCTCCTTGGGATTTCACTTTGGTTCTCCAGTCATTGGTATCTCCTCCTTTTGAACCTGCTGCATCAGTGGATCTAAAGTTTTTGTCTTGGAAGACAGCCTTCCTAGTGGCTATTACATTGGCTAGGAGGGTCTCTGAGCTGCAGGCTTTGTCTGCCGTGCCTCCTTATTTGGTCGTCCATAAGGACAGGGGGTCTCTCCGTACAAATCCTTAATTTTTACCCAAAGTGGCATCTCAGTCAAACATAAACCAAACAATCCACCTGTTTTCTTTCCAAATTTTCAGAACAAAAGGGAATATAAACTTCATTTGTTAGATGTTCATACACAACTTAATTTCTACCTTCATAGAACACAATCCTTCTGTAAGTCCGATCAGTTATTTGTCTCATTTTCCAAACCTCGTTTGGGCAAGGCCATTTCCAAGGTTTCTTTAGCCAGATGGATCGCTCTTTGCATTCTTTTTACGAAGCCAAGGGGTTATCTCCTCATGGTCTGATTTAATGCTCAGTCTACCAGGTCCATGGCAACTTCCTCTGCTTTTTGGTCTAAGGTTCCTTTGGATGACATTTGGGCAAATTCTCATACTTTCATCTCCCATTACAAGTTAGATCTGATTTCTAGAGGGAGAGTATCCTTTGGCTCTGCGGTGCTCAGGAATATCCCTCCATGAGGGCCTTCCAGGATTTGTCGAGTAGCTGGGGACTCTGTCCCACAGGTTACAAATAAAATGAAGTTAACTACTTCAGATAAAGAAGTTATGTACTCACCATAATGTTCCATCTGAATAGTTATACTTCATTTTTCTGCAATCTTCCCATCCTCCGTCCCCCTGACATTTTCATGTTAGGTTTATTTAGTTGAGTTGCTAATATGTATAGTTGCAGCAAACTCGATCTGAGGGAAGATAGGAGATGGTGGTATATTATGGGTAGGGGGAGGAGCTTGGAGCAGATGCTAGAAAAAAAGTTGCCGGCTCGGATCCGATATGGATCTGTATACCCACAGGTTGCAGAAAAATGAAGTATAACTACTCAGATGGAATGTTATGGTGAGTACATAACTTATATTTATTCTTAGACGCTTTAATAGATAATTTTGAATTAGTGTGCGAGTGCTATTTATCTTCCCTTATTACCTTTTTTCCTGGTATTACTTCTTTACCGTAGTTAACAAGAAAAAAACAAACTAGTAAACCATCAAGGAAATAACATGAACCAGGAATCCAGGACGCCAAGTTGGTTATTTAAAACACACTCCACCTTTATTCACCAGACAGTTTTAGCGCTTTCATCTCTTCAAAAGAGACTTCATCAGAAACAAGGATCTTAATTAATTAACACTTACCAATTAATGACATCACTAAACCTATCAATGTTTAAAGCACTAAATTCATTTTAAACCTATAATATGTTAAAAACCATGATAAATAAATTATTCTTGACATTGGCACAAAGGTCTAAACCACAATCAAATACTAAAATATAAATTTTTATATGTATTTGTTAAAATTATGTTATGTTGTGAATCTGGATATAGTTTTACAATGTTAAAACCTCTAAAATGACTGAAATGAAAAAAATATCATAAATTATTAGACCTTTCTATTAAATAGGGAACCAATGAGACAGATTCATTAAGGCCCGGAGGGTACATAGAAGCCAGTCTAAACTGTCACTGGCTTTCTTTCTTTTTCAGAACATTTTTCCAATCCCCCCTCTAATGTCTATCTTGACCGTGTCCAAAATACCAAACACAAACTTTTCAAAACCATTAAAAACTGAACTATGTTTATACAATGCATTTGTATTTTTACTTGTCCTTATCTCATAAAGATTTTCGTAAATTCTATTTTTTAAAAGACGCTCTGTTTTCCCTGCATAGAGTTGTTTGCAGGTTTTACATATAGCAAGATAAATGACCCCCCTAGTGTTACAGTTGCCCTGCTTAAAATGTACCCTACTCTTCATAATATTATCCAATGTTACTGTAGGTTCAGTATTAATAAAGGAGCAATAGTGACACATACCACATCTTCTAGTCCCCTCATTTTCCTTAGTTTTGTCACTGATTTTATTTTCCAACAACTGTTTCATATTTTTACCCACCTTTGTCACAAATATTGGTTGACTACCCACCTTGTTATATATAGCTGTATTAGTTCTTAAAATATTCCAGTTTCTCACAAAAATACTTTTAACAGCTGGCGTTCTCATATTATGCGTAAGGACACAGACTGTATTAGAATTGTCACTAACAATGGAACCATTGTTTTCCCTGTGTTCTCCCAGTAAATCAGGTCCATTGGCTATACCTAAAAGAGGTAGATATTTATGCCCCCAAGAATTATAAATATCCTGTAATGTCGAATTAATTAAATTCAAAGGGTATCCTCTCTCTAAAAACATTTTCTTTAGTAAATCAAATTCTAGATGCAAGTCTTTTTGATTAGAAGTCATTCTTGCAATCCTGATAGCCTGCCCTTTAATAATGCTTATTTTTTGTACTAAGGGGTGATTACTTTCAAAATGCAAGTAGGCATTACAAAATGTCTGTTTCCTGAAAATTTTAGATTCAAAACGTTTCTTTTGTACATCCTTAGTTATAAAGGTATCTAAATAGCTAATGCCTGTGTCATTATATTGAAAAGTAAAGGACAAAAAGTCTGTACTTGAATTGATGTGATTAATAAAACTATGTATATCATCTTCTACACCCCCCCCCATAAAATAAATGTCATCAAGGTAACGGAGATATAGTTTAATTTGTGACCAAAAAGGGCCCCCAAATACATGTTGGATCTCCCAACCGAGTAAAACCAAATTTGAATAGGCAGGTGAACAAGTTGCACCCATGGGGACTCCAGTGGTTTGCTGATAAAATTCCCCCTCAAACCATAAATAATGATTATCTGACACAATGTTCATAAATTCACAAATAAGCTTAACTCTATCGTTGTCCAGATCAGAAAATTTGAACAGTACTTCTTCAAAGACAAACCCTGATCCTTGGGAATACATGTAAATAAGTCTTTGACATCTACAGTTAAAAATATTAAATTATCATCAAATACATCTTGTTTAACATTCTTTAAAAATTGCCAAGAATCTTTCAGTAAATGGGGTGTCTTGCACACTACATGTTGTACATGTGAATCAATAAACATAGTAATAGGATGAATCTTTGACCCCCTTGCAGCCACTATGGGTCTGAAAGGGGGGTTAGAAACATCTTTGTGTACCTTGGGAATTCCAAAGTACACTGGTATGGTGGGAAATTATTATTTGATGATAAGTTAATATTTTTAACTGTAGATGTCAAAGACTTATTTACATGTATTCCCAAGGATCAGGGTTTGTCTTTGAAGAAGTACTGTTCAAATTTTCTGATCTGGACAACGATAGAGTTAAGCTTATTTGTGAATTTATGAACATTGTGTTAGATAATAATTTTTTATGGTTTGAGGGGGGAATTTTATCAGCAAACCACTGGAGTCCCCATGGGTGCAACTTGTTCACCTGCCTATTCAAATTTGGTTTTACTCGGTTGGGAGATCCAACATGTATTTGGGGGCCCTTTTTGGTCACAAATTAAACTATATCTCCGTTACCTTGATGACATATTTATTTTATGGGGGGGGTGTAGAAGATGATATACATAGTTTTATTAATCACATCAATTCAAGTACAGACTTTTTGTCCTTTACTTTTCAATATAATGACACAGGCATTAGCTATTTAGATACCTTTATAACTAAGGATGTACAAAAGAAACGTTTTGAATCTAATATTTTCAGGAAACAGACATTTTGTAATGCCTACTTGCATTTTGAAAGTAATCACCCCTTAGTACAAAAAATAAGCATTATTAAAGGGCAGGCTATCAGGATTGCAAGAATGACTTCTAATCAAAAAGACTTGCATCTAGAATTTGATTTACTAAAGAAAATGTTTTTAGAGAGAGGATACCCTTTGAATTTAATTCTACATTACAGGATATTTATAATTCTTGGGGGCATAAATATCTACCTCTTTTAGGTACAGCCAATGGACCTGATTTACTGGGAGAACACAGGGAAAACAATGGATGTTAAGTTGTCTATCTCGCCTTCATCTTGCTGGATGGGTTCGGAGCCGACCTCGGCTCCGACTCGGCCACTCTAAAAGCTCGAGAGTTGGTTCCACCGGCTCGAGGCTCCCCTTATATCCCACAATGCTAGGCGAGAGTTACCCCAGATCTCGTTTGCCGCTACAGCATCGAGGTGTTGGTTTTTCTACCGGCTTGTTGGTAAGTGTATTTTTTGTGAAAATACAGACTTAAAACCCTATATTTTTAGGTTTAAATATATTTCCCTTAGTGTAGTGGATTTTTACCCCTGTTATCCGAAAAATCCCATTTTTTCCCACAAGAACTTTTAAAGTTCTCTCTCGGGCCTTCTGGCCTTTCCCCATCCCCTAGTGGTGTGTGTGTGTTACTCTTAACTAAACTTTAGTAAATTGTTTATTTCTGAGTTTTTAAAGTAAAATTAGTGTAATCAGTGTGTCTGTTGTGTGTGTGTGATTACACTTTTTTGTATAAGATGTCTAAAGACACAAAGGTCTCAGGCTTCAAGAAGTGTGATGCGTGCTGTCAGAAAATGTCTCTGACAGACGGTCACACTTCTTGTGTCTATTGCCTGGGGCCTTTGCACCTGCAGGACTCCTGTGCTGTATGCCATGGCTTCAGCCCCAGGGTCCTGCAGGAAAGAAAAAATAAGTTGATCCTACGGGGTCTCCTTAAGCCTGAGGATTCCCTTTCTGTCTCTGGGAAGCCCTCTAAGGCTTCTAGGTCCTCGGCTCCAGCTTCTGAGCTGAGACCTAAAGCTACAAAGCCTATGTCAGCATCGGCTCCGGCTGGAGCCGATGAGTCTACAGCTTCTGTGGTTCCCTCGGCTCCGGCTGGAGCCGAGGTAGTAGAAATTCCCTTGTCGGCTCCGACCAGACCTTCGGAGCCGACATCTAGGAAGAGATCCAGGTCACCATCCCTTGGCTCCGTTCATTCGGCTCCAGCATCTCCTCTGCTGTCTGAACGGAGCCATAAATCTCACTCCTCTAGGTCATCGAGGCTGTCGGATCATGACCTCCAGAGGGTAGTGAGTCGACTTCTTAAGTCCGAGGCACTGGCCCAAATGCTTCAGAGCCCGACTCATCAGTCGATGCCTGTCCCTGTCCATCAATATATTCCTCCTCCGACTCCGTTGAGCTCGGAGCCGGGGTGTTTTGGAACCGAGACTGTGGCAGCGTCGGAGCCGATACAGGTGTCTTCGGCTCCGTCATCGGCTCCGATTTCTTCTTTTGAGGATTCTCGGCGCCGGACTTCCCTCGTCAGCTCCGAGGGGGTGAGTGGCATCGGACCCTTGTCCGACCCCGCTCTTCCTCTCGGAGCTTCGGCGCTGGTGAGTTCGGCTCCGACATGGGCCTCGGAGCCATCACTGTCGGTGCCGAGGAGGTTCTCAGCTTCGGGCGGGGATCTCTGGCTTTGCCTGACAGGGGTGCGTTCGAGGTCATGCGGAGTGTGTTAGAGCCTGGCTCTACTCCACAGTCGGCTCCGTCCGCCCCTCCCTCTACGGTGCCTCAGGTCAAGTCGACTCACTCCCTCATCCCAGATCGCAGAGAGCCAACTCCTGAGGCACCCCCTGTGTGGATTTCAGCCTCTTCTGAGGCATCTCCTGATTTGGCAAAAGAGCCCTCTAGGAAGAGGAAGTGTAAGAGGAAACACATTGACTGACCTGAGTCCATGACATCTGACACATATTTAGATGATTCGAGGGTTCCCCGTTCCCCTTCTGAAGATGTCTCTTTTGCAGACATTCTCGAAATCCTCAAACAGAGGGGAAATTGGCCAGCCCTCAGCCCTTCGGAGGATGAATCTGTGTACCTTGAGGCGTTCGGCTCTCGTCCTTCCACCTCCTGGGTGTCTCCCCCCCTTTGACCCCCTCATGCAGGTGGTAGCTAAAAAGGCATGGACGGCTCCTGATTCAGTGGACCCCACTCCCAGGAGACCCTCAAAATTTATAACGGCACCATCAGACAAACAGTTTTTGACAAAAGGAGTTTCTGTGGATGCTATGGTGGTAGCTGCTGCCACTAAGAAGAAACTAGCTGATCCTTCAGTACCTGTCCATCCACCTAACAAGGAATCTAGGTCCATGGACAGGTACGGGAAGCGGATGTTCTCGTCAGCGACATTTACTATGCGTTCGCTGAATTACCTGTGCCATTTCACTCGTCTTCAAAGGGACTTGATTAATGAAGCGAGTGACATGTTGAAGGATCCTACAGCTGCGGGTTTTCAAGATAAGATGAACACGCAGCTGGCCACCCTTAACTCCATAGCCAACTCCTCCATGCCTCCTTTCTTACGCGGCTGATGGAGCGAGTAGGGCCGCAGGGACAGGTGTGGCCTTACGTAGGCATGCCTGGATGCGGCTATGCAATTTTGCGGACCCCTTCAAGACGTCTTTCACTAACTCCCCGTTTGATGGATCATCTCTCTTTGGTCCTCAAGTAAAAGAAACCTTGACTAGGTGCGAGACTGATGGCAAGACTCTTTCTGCCGTCGGAGTCCGTTTTTCTACTCCTTCTAGGCCTTACCCCAAAGGCCAGAAAAGTGGAAAAATGTGGTTCCGTAAACAATCTCAAGGGACTTCGCCTGACGCACAAGGTCGTTTCTCCGCCAGAGGCAGAGGCGGGAATAACAATGGTAGACGTCGCCCTCGAGGCAGGGGGGCTCCGCAGAACCAAGGCAATCGGGAAGCTTTCTCTGATAAGCCTTTTCAGCATCCCTGAGGTGTTGCCCGACTGCCCACCTTCGGAGGCAGTCGGGGGAAGATTGTCACTGTACCCAGAAGCCTGGCTATCCCTCACTCAAGACAAATGGGTACAGTCCATCATTTCCGAAGGCTATTCTATCCCCTTTCTTCGAATTCCAATCCAATCAAAAAAATCCCTTCCAGATGTTCCACCCGCTCAAAGGGATCTAGCGGTTTTGGAAATTTCAAAACTGCTTGCAAAAAGAGCAATTCAGCCAGTTCCAGCAGACCAGAAAGGATCCGGAATCTACTCAAGGTTCTTTTTAGTTCCAAAGAAAACAGGGGACTGGAGACCAATTTTGGATCTCAGTATCTTGAACAGATCAGTCAAGAAAACAAGATTTCGGATGGTCACGCTGCAGTCCATCCTTCCCCTATTGGGAAAAGGAAACTGGATGTGCTCTATAGACCTTCAGGATGCGTACTATCACATAAAAATGAACAGACGCTCCAGAAGATTCCTCCGCTTCAGGCTGGGAACCAGTCATTTTCAATTCAGGGCCCTGCCCTTTGGTCTCACCACTGCCCCAGGTGTTTACCAAATGCATGGCAGTGGTAGCTTCTCACCTGAGACGACAAGGATTCCAGGTGTTTCCATATTTGGACGACTGGCTCCTCACAGCTCCCACCAAGCATCTCCTTCTGATGGCCAGGGATTACACTTTTCGCATTTGTCAAAAGTTAGGCATTTCAATAAATTGCGAAAAGTCTGTTTTGTCGCCTTGTCGTACTATTACTTTCATAGGCGCAAATCTAGACACAGTAGACATGTCTGCAAGACTAACACATCAAAGAATAACAGACATTCACAAACTGGTCTCACTCCTTTTCAACAACAACAAAATCAAAGCCAGGTTGGTACTGAAAGTGTTGGGAATTATGGCGGCTGCCATACCTCTGCTTCCATTAGCCAGATTCCACATGCGGATCCTTCAATGGATGCTCTTTACACAATGGTCATACCAGCAACTTCCAATGTCCCACACCATTGTGATCACGCAGGCGTGCAGAAATCATCTCATGTGGTGGATGTCTTCCCCTCAGCTCTTGTTGGGAAGACCCTTTGTTCCACCCCCTCCGGTTGCTACTCTGACAACGGATGCCTCCCTGATCGGGTGGGGGGGGGCATTATCAGGGCAGGATGGTCCAGGGCACATGGCAACCAAACGAATGCCACTTGCACATAAATGTTCTGGAGATGAGAGCAGTGCTTTTAGCGTTGCAAGCCCTTCAAGACTCTCTTCCCTTGGGAACGATTGCAATCCAGACAGACAATATGTCTGTAGTGTGGTACATCAACAAACAAGGCGGAACCAGGTCATACCCCCTGTGTCGAGAAGCACTCAGATTGTGGCAATGGGCGATTTCTTCTCAGCGGTTTCTGATAGCAACGCACATCCCCGGGAAGTCCAATCAAATTGCGGACAAGTTGAGCAGAGCTATCCTCATGCCTCACAAGTGGTCTCTGAAAGACTCTGTAGTGAGAGAAATTTTCCTCAAGTGGGGTCAGCCTTGCTGCGATTTTTGTGCTACTCCCCAAAACAGCAAGTGCAGAGAATATTTCACTCTATTCCCTTTACCAGGCCAACCCAGCAGAGACGCTCTAGTCCAAGTTTGGCCCCGGGGACTTCTTTATGCATTTCCTCCCTTCCCACTAATCTCTCAAGTGATACAGAAAGCTATCGCTCAGAAGGCCTCATTGATCCTCATTGCTCCTTACTGGCCTCGACAGGTGTGGTTCCCCTTTCTACATCAATTTCTATTGGAGCGACCGTGGCATCTGGACCTAGTTCCAGATCTTTTGATCCATCAGTCGGGTCAGGTACATCGCTCCCTCCCCTCTCTGAACCTCACTGCTTGGTTCCTCCAGTTCCAACCTTAGCCAGGCTTCCTCAATTATCTCACTCTGTTCGAGATATTTTGATAGCTTCCCATAAATCTTCCACTCGGAAGATTTATTTGAGTAAGTGGAAACGCTTCACTTATTGGGCTCAAGGAAGGGACATAGATCCTTTCACTGCTTCCATCCAAATAGTCCTTGATTTTCTAGCTGAACTCTTCCATGCAGGTTCATCTCCCTCTACTCTTAAAGTTCAATTGGCAGCTATTTCTAACTTTCATGTGGGTATTTCTGAATCTGCCTTAATGTCCCACAAGCTTTGTAAAGCATTTTTTGAAAGGAGTTTTTCTTCTCAGACCTCCTATAAGAAATCCTCCTTCTCCTTGGGACCTAAATTTAGTGCTGGGTTCTTTGATTCTTCCACCTTTCGAACCTGCAGTCTCCTGTTCCTTAAAATTGCTGTCATGGAAGACTCTCTTTCTGGTAGCTATTACTTCAGCTAGAAGAGTTTCAGAACTTCAAGCACTCAGCTGTCGACCTCCTTATCTATTATTTCATAAGGACAGGGTATCCTTACGAACGAACCCGTCCTTTTTGCCTAAGGTAGTCTCGACGTCAAATCTAAATCAAAGCGTTGACCTCCCTGTCTTTTTTCCAGAATATTCCAATAGATCTGAACAAAAATTACACTGCCTGGATGTTCATCGTCAATTGAGGTACTATTTAGATAGAACAAAACAATTCAGAAAATCTGACCAACTGTTTGTCTCCTATGCGGAAGGCAGAAAGGGACTTTCAGTTTCAAAAGTATCATTATCCAGATGGCTTACATCTTTGATTTCCCTTGTGTATGAAATTAGACACCAAAAGCTGCTTAATAAACCTTAGGCCCATTCCACCAGAGCTTTGGCTACTTCTTTAGCCTTCCAAGACAGACTGCCTATTGACACCATTTGTGCAGCGGCTACTTGGGCTACTCCTCACACTTTCATTTCTCATTATAAGTTGGATTTAGCTTCTAGGCATAGAGCTAACTTTGGTTCCACTGTTCTCAGGAGTCTGTTCCGTTAGGCCACCCGGGACAAGGTGCTAGGGACGCTGTCCCATCCAGCAAGATGAAGGCGAGATAGACAACTTAACATATAGAAGTTATGTTCTTACCATAACGTTCCATGTTAGTTGTCTTCTTCTCGCCTTCTTCTTCCCCACCCTCCTTCCCCCTGGCCTGGACAGACCTAGAGGAGTTGTGATTGTGACCTCTCTTTCTACCACCTCTTTACTTAGGCATATGCTGTTTGCATATTCCCTGAATCAGGATGTAGGTCACCCTTCTTCTCCCTGTTGTCAGAGGTGGACTCTGTTTTTAGTTTTTCTGTTATATACTGTTTCTATTATAAGCTGAGGTTAGCTTACAAACGAGATCTGAGGTAACTCTCGCCTAGCATTGTGGGATATAAGGGGAGCCTCGAGCCGGTGGAACCAACTCTCGAGCTTTTAGAGTGGCCGAGTCAGAGCCGAGGTCGGCTCCGAACCCATCCAGCAAGAAGAAGGCGAGAAGAAGACAACTAACATGGAACGTTATGGTAAGAACATAACTTCTATTTCCATTGTTAGTGACAATTCTGATACAGTCTGTGTCCTTACGCATAATATGAGAACACCAGCTGTTAAAAGTATTTTTGTGAGAAACTGGAATATTTTAAGAACTAATACAGCTATATATAACAAGGTGGGTAGTCAACCAATATTTGTGACAAAGGTGGGTAAAATATGAAACAGTTGTTGGAAAATAAAATCAGTGACAAAACTAAGGAAAATGAGGGGACTAGAAGATGTGGTATGTGTCACTATTGCTCCTTTATTAATACTGAACCTACAGTAACATTGGATAATATTATGAAGAGTAGGGTACATTTTAAGCAGGGCAACTGTAACACTAGGGGGGTCATTTATCTTGCTATATGTAAAACCTGCAAACAACTCTATGCAGGGAAAACAGAGCGTCTTTTAAAAAATAGAATTTACGAACATCTTTATGAGATAAGGACAAGTAAAAATACAAATGCATTGTATAAACATAGTTCAGTTTGTAATGGTTTTGAAAAGTTTGTGTTTGGTATTTTGGACACGGTCAAGATAGACATTAGAGGGGGGGATTGGAAAAATGTTCTGAAAAAGAAAGAAAGCCAGTGACAGGACTGGCTTCTATGTACCCTCCGGGCCTTAATGAATCTGTCTCATTGGTTCCCTATTTAATAGAAAGGTCTAATAATTTATGATATTTTTTCATTTCAGTCATTTTAGAGGTTTTAACATTGTAAAACTATATCCAGATTCACAACATAACATAATTTTAACAAATACATATAAAAATTTATATTTTAGTATTTGATTGTGGTTAGACCTTTGTGCCAATGTCAAGAATAATTTTTTATCATGGTTTTTAACATATTATAGGTTTAAAATGAATTTAGTGCTTTAAACATTGATAGGTTTAGTGATGTCATTAATTGGTAATACTATATAAAGTGTTAATTAAGATCCTTGTTTCTGATGAAGTCTCTTTTGAAGAGATGAAAGCGCTAAAACTGTCTGGTGAATAAAGGTGGAGTGTGTTTTAAATAACCAACTTGGCGTCCTGGATTCCTGGTTCATGTTATTTCTTTACCGTAGTTGATATAGGCCCCTCCCTTTCCTCTTACCTCTGGTAATTCTCTAATACTATTGTTGTATTTTTTCCCTCGTCTTCCTTTTTTTCTTCTCTCTACCCTTCTGGGTATTCCTGTGTTATTGTTGGCATTTAAAAAAAAAAAAAAAAAAAAAAAATCTTTCACTTGCTGTTCTCTCTATCACTGTGTGTCTGTATGGGTGATCCCGTGAACGACATTCAGTGTGGCAAATTGTTTTTCCCACATGGCTGACCAAAAAGGCACCATAGGCTTTTAAACAGTGTGACAAATGTGGCAGGAAGGTGCCCAATTCTGATGGACATCTTTCCTGCATATATTGTTTAGGAATGCCACATTTACAGGTCCAACCTCTGTGCGAGCTCTGTAAGGGCTTCGGTGCCCGTGCCCTAGCAGAGCATAGGAATAAATTGGTCTCAAAGGGTTTGTTAAGAACCCCTTTTTTGGAGGCTCCGCTGAGGCAGAGATGTCAAAACCTACTAAGAAAGAAACAGAGGAGCCACTCGGTCCCAGCATCTCTTCATTCACATGAACCAAAAATGTCCAAAGGCCAGGTTTATACTGAACCGAAGACTAAACGACCTAAATTTTCACCGACATCTGTCTCAGCACCGAAGTCTGTGACCCCCTCCGTGGTGCCATCCTTGACCATGGAACTGACTACAGTTGCCATGGTACCACAGACCCTCTCTGCACCAACAATAGCTTCCAGATTAAAATTGGTCACTTCCCCTCCATCACAACTGTCTGGTCATTCGACCACAGTGCTGAAAGTCGAAACCCTAGTCAGGACTTGATATTCTCCATCTTTTGATCCCTTTGTTGGACTCTCAAAGCTCACTCCCTTTATTGATCGACCAGAATCTCCCTCGGGGATGTCCATTCGTTCCACCAGGAGCCTTTTTGGAGCTTGATGTAGTGAGGTCAGTGGATCAGATCTTAGCAGCCAGAGGCATTCCAATCCCATCTACCATTGGTAGATCTCACCATGGTTCCGGAACCTACTCTGTGGATCTCTGCTCAGTTGGAGCCAACCCACCCATGGGACCATGACTTGGCTGCTGGTGCCAGAATCCCTAGCATGGCACAGATTTTTTTCCACAGTGCTGTTTACGGTTCCGGTTGCTTTGACAGCTTTGAGTCCTCTTGCAGCTTCTCTGGCGGTGGGCTTGTTGGAGTGGGGTGTGACCCCGTTTCTGAAATTATTTCTCTGTTTCGGGCTCCCATCCTTCAGGTGGGCCTGCCTTCCAGATTATGGAAAGAGCACTTGCCTCAGCAGGCTCACAGTTGGCACCCTTGGCGTGGGAATGCCATATATGTGTGTCATCTGGCTCGCAGCTGTCACAGTCTGTTACTCTGGGGCAATGGGCATGGGAACAGCAAGATACCCTACCACAGGGTACCCTCTCTTCAGACCTCCTCCGATGAGCCACCCCATATGAGATCATGCAAGAGGAAGCACATTGATTCACAGGAAGAATCTCTCATTGAAGATACGGATTACAATGAAAGGAAAGGGTCCCCACGGTCGCCCTCTGAGTATTTCTACTTTGGAGACGTACTAGAAATCTTAAAGCAGAGGGGTGACTAGAAGCTCACCAACCCTTCCTCTGAGTCTTCTTGCAGGCTTTCTGTGTCTGACCCTCTACATCCTGGGTGACCCAGCCTGCAGATGAGTTACTCAAGCCCATCGTTCAGCATGCTTGGAAGGCCCCTGCCACTGCTGAGCCAATCCCCCGGAGACCTGACAAAATACTCTCCCCTCCCCAGGAAGATCACCCCCCCCCCCCACTGGTCCAAGGGTTTGATAGTAGATGATGTGGTGGTGGCAGCGGCCACCAAGATGGAACTCGCAGAGAAGAATCCTACTGTCCATCCTCCAAACAGAGAGTCTTGGACTTTGGACAGATTAGGGAAACGGGTTTATGCTTCAATGACCTTTGCCATGCAGTCATTGAATTATGTGGTATATTTTACTCATCTTTAAAGGAACCTGATAATTGAACTCTCAGGAACCTTAGCAGGAGCAGTGTCTGATGAGGTACATGACAAGGTTGCCTCCCAGCTTACCAGCCTAGAATCTATCTCTAACTCGTCCATGCGGTTGATTGCACATAACTGAAGAGGCCGCCAGAGCAGTGGGTGCAGGCGTTGTCATGAGACGTCATGCCTGGATACGCTTGTGCGACTTTGCGGACTCCTTTAAGTCTTTCTTCATGAATCCTCTCATTGATGCTTCTTCTCTGTTTGTCCCAAAACTTAGACACATTAGCCAGGTGTGAGAAGGACGGGAAGACCCTATCTGCTGTGGGCGTATGTTTTTCCTCTCCTTGACGGTCCTAGACCAGGAATCATAGAAGTGGAAAGAAGTGGTTCAGGAAGTCTAAAGGGCCTTTTTATGACACGTGGTGGGTTTTCACCCTGGGACAGTGGGGCAAACTCATCAGGAAGGCGCACACTCCCATGGCAGAGGGGGCCTGTGGAATCAGGGCTCCAGGGATTCCTTCTCTGCCCAGCCCTATCAGCACTCCTGAAGACCGGCCTGGTTGCTTGCCTCTGGAAGCAGTTGGGGGGGTGAGTCTCTCTGCACCACTTAGCCTGTCACTTATCATCAGATTCCTGGGTGCAGACAGTAATTACCAGAGGTTACCATATCCCCTTCAGTCTTTATCTAAGGTCGCAAAGGCAAATCCCTAACGTTCCCCCCAGTAAGAGGGACGAAGGAGCTCAAGAAATTTTGAAGTTGCTCAAAAAAAAGAGTCATCCAAGCAGTCCCACCAGACCAAGTGGGATCTGGATTTTACTCAAGGTTCTTTTTAGTGCCAATTCTGGACTTCAGTATCTTGAACAAGTTTCTCAGACGAGCAAAATTCTGGATGGTCACGTTCAGTCTATCCTTCCATTTCTGGAAAAAGACGATTGGACGTGCTCGATAGATCTTCAGGATGCGTATTACCACATAAAAATGGAAAATGCTCCTGAAGATATCTTCGCTTCTGGTTGGGAGCCAATCATTACAGATTTTGAGTGCTGCCCTTTGATCTCACCACAGCCCCCAGGGTGCTCAAATGTATGGCAATAGTAACAGCTCACTTGAGACTGCAAGGATTTCTGGTGTTTATACGATTGGCTCCTTACTGCCCCCACCAAATATCTACTGCTTTATGCCTTACACTACACTCTAGAACTGGCAGAGCTATTGGGCATCTCAGTAAACAGAGAAGTCAAATCTGGTACTCACTCAGAGCTTAGAATTAATTGGGGCGACATTCGACAAGTGATCTTGTCTGGTTGCTCTACCTCATCACAGATTACAAGGGTTAAGGTCTCCACCCCAATCGATACTCTCTCGACTAGTCTTACAACTAGTAGGGTCAATGGCAGCGACAATCACTCTATTTCCCCTGGCGAGATTCCATATGAGGCTGCTTCAGTGGCTCCTAGCATCACAGTGGCCTCTCTTAACACACCCCATGTCTTACCCAATCCGCATAACAAACCATTGCAAGCAGGATCTGAATTGGTAGATGAAACCAGAAGAGGAGTTATGGAGTTGCCCTTTTTCACCCCCTCACACCAAGGCCGTAGTGACCACGCAAGCATCTCTGATAGGGTGGGGTGGGGGGGATTTTCAGGGAAAACAGTCCAAGGCACTTGGTCCCTCTTTGAGGCCAATTTGCATATCAACATCCTAGTGCTGCGAGCGGTGCTTCTAGCATTGCAAGCATTCCAATCTACCCTTCCATTGGAGACTGTTGCTATCCAATCAGACAACATGTCAGTCGTCTGGTACATCAACAAGCAGGGAGGAACCAGATCCAATCCATTATGTTGGGAAGCCCTGAGAGTATGGCAATGGGCGATAGCCTCCAACCGCTTTCTGATAGCAATGCACATTCCCAGGAATTCCAACATGATTGCGGACAAACTGAGCAGATGCATATCTCCTGCCTCACGAGTGGTCTCTCAATCCCATAGTAGCGACGAAAAGGTTTTGTCATTGAGGTCATTCTTGCTGTAATCTGTTTGCATCTCCCATGAACCACAAATGCAGCAGCTACTTCGCCCTAATGCCCCCTCAAGGGGAGTCCCCAAGGGATGCTCTAATACACAGTTGGCCCCCAGGACTGCTTTATACATTTCCTCCCTTTCCCCTGATATCACAGTTTTTGAAGAAAGCGCAATGGTTGAGAAGCAAAGTAATCCTCATTGCATCCTATTGGCCCTGTCAAGTCTGGTTCCCCTTTCTTTGGCCTCACCTAGTTCACCGCCCGTGGACTCTGAACCCAACTCCGGGTCTGCTGTCTCATCCAGAGAGGCTGGTCCATCCCAACCTAGCAAGTCTCAAGATGATCACTTGGTATCTTCACTTCCAGTAATTGCCAGGCAGAATAATCCGTCTTCCCCAGTACAAAAGATACTTATAGCTTCCCATATACCATCCACCAGGAAACTTTATCATAGTAAATGGAACAGATTTATGATCTGGTCTCAAGAAGGACTTGACCCCTGATTTAATAAAATGTTGGAATATTTGTCAACTTTGCTTCAGTCAGGAGCCACAACTTATACTATTAGAGTCCATTTAGCAGCTATTTCAGATTTCCATAATGGACTGTATGATTTTTCCTTTATATCTCACCATCTCTGCAAAACCTTCTTAAAGGGAGTCATGCATTTAAAACTACCCTTTAAAGAACCCATTGAACCTTGGAGTTTGACGTTAGTCATGCATATCTTTGAGCCAGCAGCCACCTGTAACATAACATTTTTGTCTTGGAAGACCTTATTCCTGCTAGCCATCACCTCAGCCAGGAGAATATCAGAAGTAAAGGCCTTGTGTATAAAGTGCCCATACATCATTTTTCACACAGAGAGAGTATCCCTTCGGACTAACCCCCTCCTTTCTACCCAAAGTTGTCTCAGTTTCAAATATTAACCAGTCAGTTGACCTGCCAGTTTTCTTCCCAAACTTTTCAAACAAAGGGGAATGTTGTTTGCATTTGTTGGATGTGCATAGACAGTTACGTTTTTACTTGGACAGGACCAAATCATTCAGAAAATCGGATCAACTGTTCCCGTCTGTTTCAGGTCCTAGATTAGGCAAGCCAGTTTCCAAAGTCCCTTTGTCAAAATGGTTGAGAGATTGCATCACCTTTGTTTATTAGCTAAAGTCAAGGTTCACTCCACCAGATCAGTTTCCACTTCAGTAACCTTTCATTCAAGAGTCTCTATGGATGACATTTGTGCAGCAGCTACTTAGGCTACCCTTCATACCTTTATTACTCATTACAAATTGGACATGGTCTCCAGGGGAAGAGCATCCTTTGCCTCTATGGTGCTCAGGATTATCCTTACATAGGGTCTCCCAGGACATAAAGTAGCTAGGGACACTCCCAACTGTCATGAGTGAATGAAGATTGACAATATCAGATAAAGAAGTTATGTTCTTATCATAATGTTCCATCTGTGTTGTCTATCTTCATTCATTCTTGACATCCCATCCTCCTACCCCCCCCCCCCAAAGACTTTTGGAGGTTCGGAACTAGTCCTGGTACTCTGACAGGGTAGTTGCTCAGACAACGTTCCGCTTTATTATTTGCCTGGGCAAACTCGATCTGAAGGGAAGGGGAGAGGCACTGTGGTTAACCTTAGCTCGAGAGTTTCTGGCTGGCGTGAGCTTGTTATATTGGCTGAGTCAGTTCCAAGGACGGAACCGAAACCTAACTGTCAAGAATGAATGAAGATAAACAACACAGATGGAATGTTATGGTGAGAACATAACTTCTTTTTAACCGCAAACTATCTTTTATTACATTAGATCGACACACCAACTTTCCAATTAAGTCATACTTTTGTGCACTAGGTTCAGCAGATGACTGTTTATTATACTGCACTAGTCTTTGCACTGTTTAAGCATCTGTGCAAATACCTGTGCCGCTGGTCTTTGTGAATGTACGCCACGCAAGAGAGAATGTTTTCTGTAGCAACTGACCATTCTGACTTTCAGCTGTACCTTTAACGTTGCTTCAGAATCTAAATCATGTTGCATTTGAACTGTTGTTTTCAGCATGTTAGGTGTTCATAGCGGACATTTCTGTCCACTGTATTTAGCTGAGCTTCTGAAGGCAATATCTGTAATAACAGCTTGCATTTATTTACGCAGTCTAGCCAGATTTGACCTAAGCTCATGCCATGAAAAATACAGCTGCATGCATGAATGCTGCTGTTTTCATGTTATTGTTTAAATTCTAAGCCTTAAATTCGATTCTGAGAATACATTTTACGTTGCAGAAGTGTATAGCTTAAGTGCAGCTGGCCTGCCTTTACTCTGCATTTTTTACCAATAGTTAGCTAGTTTTAGTACCTTTAGCAGCTTGACTTGAATGCATACACTGTTTTGAGTTTACAGTGTGCATTAACACTACTTGAAGCATCTACTGGCTTGGCTGAATGCAGTTCGGTAGTACCAAAAAAAAAAAAAAAAAAACATTATAGCTTTATCGTGCTATTACAGTAATATCCGGCTGCAGGAATCAATTCTGTTTCTTGCAGACTGTGACAAAATTATTACTGCTCCCACAAAGTTGGTTGACTCTTTACCGGATGCTATGCAGAATACTCTGTTTGCCTGTAGTGATAGTTCGTACATTGAGTGTAGTTTCTGATTGCTCATTTGTTACCAGGTCTCATTTTGCATGCCATGTGGTCACCTGAAATGCCATTTTTATTTCTAGTATTTTAACAGTTCTGTATTTTGTTTTGCTTGCTTTCTTTCTTAACAGACCTTAACTCTTCAGTCATGCTTTAAGCTGAATATTAAAATTCATTTGCTTTTTGTGGATCAGTAGCCATTTTCAGTGATAGCTCCGCTTTCCTTAATCTGCTTTTAAAGTAAACATCTCTCATTCCCTGCTAATTTCTGCCTTTGATCAGTGAGTCAGTCAGGCTATTGAACTCTGCCTCGTGCTGTCACATCAGCTTTGATTCATTGCTGAACCTCATGATTTCTTCTTAAAAATGAATGTCTTGCTTTACAGTAGGTTGTTTTGTTGTCTAGTAGTATGCTCGGTAATTGTTTCTTGTAATAGAAATCTTGTGACTTGTGTTGGTGCAGTTTTAGTTTTGTGGGATAGTATCAGGGCAGTAAGGAAAAATGGTGCAGTGGGTTAGCTGGAGACGTGAATGAGAGAGGAAAAAAATCTTAGCTCTCTCTGCCTTTTCTTAAGGTAAATCTGTTAAATACCTTGATGGCTTCTTTCTGTCCTGTGACATGAAGGAACATTCTTCAGTGTATTTTTCTTGTTTTCCACATGAATACAATTTAAAGAGTTTTTTACCAGAGTTCCCCGTGTAGCTTTAGCAACATTGATGGTTGTAGCAAAGGCAGAAATAAAAGAAATCCAGCTGAAATATGTTGATGGTTCAGTGGATTATGAAAAACAAAATAAATGACAAGTAGATTTGAGCAATAGTTAGCTTCTTTTTGAGAAGTAAGACTCAACGGTAGAGTTTATGGGAATTGCTTAGTGTTGCTGTTTTCTGCTGTATTCTGTGGAACTGGTTTATCGAAGACCAAGTAAAAAGCAGCATGTCATACACTTTCTTCATCATGTCAGAAAAATAACACGCAGAGTAAGTACCAAAAGCAACTTCTATAATCAAATAAAATTGATTCTGACACCATGTCATGTTTATGTATTGGTTCAAGACTCTGGTTTGTCATGATGATCAGATGAAGAGGCAGGCTTACATGTAGGGCTTCTTACCATAAGAAGCTGTACTGAAGACTGACATTCATTTACTGATCATAACATTTGTTGTGTCATTAACTTTAGCACTTTTAAAGAAACAATATTCCCTTTTAATAAATCCTATCAATATGACTATATGCATTGTAAAGTTTCGATCAGTTGAAGTTGATGATGCATATAGGGGTTAACCTTTGAGATTGTAGCAGTAAAGAGATGTAGTAAATATGAAGTGGTAATATACTAGACAGTGCAATATGTTAGTGAGCAGAAATATTTACAATTCTATTAAGGGTATTTACAAAATGAACAAGCGTTGTTAACATTATGTGAGTGTTATAGAAAGAGTTGGTCTTTTACATTGGAATTTACTAGGCTTTTGATTTGTGAGGCATTCCTATGATGTTTTTTAGCCCTTACATTTTGGATATGAATAGCTTACTGATGGGCCAAGGATATGTTGGGAAATTTACATGTTCCCTTATCCATGACAGACAGGGGAGCTAAACTGGAGGGTGAATTTGAAGTTTCCCAGTATAATAGAATGGTGGTATATTGCTGGAATAAAGTACAGCAAAAATTGAGGCATTTCCCATATAATTCTTCAAACACATTTTAAAATGTGATACATTGCAACTGTTAGTCCCTTCTATACAAGGATAGATTGTTCAATCAGTCTACAACTGTGTTGTTATAATTCCTTCTCTGTCATCTCTTAGAAGTGAGTTATTCACTTAATTTTCATTTAATGATTGTATCTTAGGGTTAGCAGGTGCCAGGGACCATGTCCTGCATTAGTCTGTCTTTCTCCCAAAATAGTGGAGTTGCTGCCTTTTTATTGTTTTAGTTGCATTTGTCATTACTGATCTCATTCTGGTGTCATTAATATAGCCATAGTTAATTCTGTTTTGTGCATTGTACTTCATAGTTATCCCAAATGTACTTGTGTTTCATATTCCTAACAGTGCACTTAGTTTTGTTATCGGATTATTTCTAGTACATAGCTGTTAAAATAGAGCTATAGTCATTGTCACATGGCTTCTGCACTGTTTTTTGCCATCTGGTGGAAACTTTTCAGGCCCATTGTTGTATCACTTTCCACATGTACTTATTAGTTTTATCTCCTTAGTTCTTCCAAAAGTATCATGATATGAGGAGAAGAATCACATTGTTGGCTTATATTTTTAAGAGACTCCCTTTAGGTCCATCTGTATAGTTAAAGGCAGGCACATGCAATTTATTTGATTTTGTATTGCAATCTTGTACATATCGTCTTAGATATATATTTTTAGGGAATATTATAGATCTGCAGTGATTTAACATGTATTGTAGTAGATGTGAATGTTTGTCTATTAGCTTGCTTTTACATGTGGCATAATTTTCAGAAGTCCAGAAGGTTTTTGCCTGTAAAAAAACTGGATCGTGCATTCATTTTTTTCTAGATTTCAGTAAAGTGCTGTTGATCCATTTTTTTTCTTGATTCACTGTGCTGGTTTTATTTTTCATTTTCATTGACTATTTTCTCCTTGTCTCTCTGTTAAAACTTAAACGCTCCAGTATGTTTTTCCTGTTTCTTTTTAACTATTTTTAAATGCCATGATTGCACTGCTGTTAATGTTTGCTGTCTTGTGAACCTCCATGCTGTTTGAGAAGTCTGTATGTTTCTCCTTTAGGTCATGTTCCACCACATAACCCATGCACTGTGGTTACTCTACAACAAGTACAAATATGACTCTGTCATTGTCCATGTTGGTGTGAACGACCGAAAACATACCTCCCTGGACTACATAAAAAGAGACATGGAAGAGATCTCCGATCTTGTAGCCCAGGCAGGTAGGACCCTAGCCCTGAGTAGCATCCTGCCATCGCCCACAATGATACTGCAGTACAAGGACAAAATGATTGACTTCAATGATTGGCTAAGCTTCTGGTGTCATTCTAAGGGGATCCAGTATCTGTCTGCCTGGGATGACATGGTCAACAGACCACAATTCTTTGCCAGAGATGGCCTGCACCTGTCGTACCTGGGATTCCGGATACTGGCTAAGGGTCTTGCTGCCCCTTTAGTGCCTTTTTTAGGCCAGGTTCAAACGATAAATTCACCACCGTAACAGGAATAGGCAAGCAAAAACTGAGGGTAATGCTACTCAATGCTTGAAGTCTAAATCTCAAAATGCACCCGCTCGAGGCACTCCTTAAAATGGAGAACATCGATATCTGTGCAGTGACTGAAATCTAGTTCAAGGCTCTAGAGAGCACCCCTGCATTACCAGGCTGTAACTTATACCGCACTTTTCGGCCATCTAACCTGGACCAGAACACCAAAGACGGAGGTGTCCATATTCATTAAGGATATCCACACCTCCAGGCTAGTTGCGCAGCATAATGCATCCGAGGTTATCCAAGTGCAACTAACTCTGGGAAAAACTGCAATCCAAATTGTAGCTTGCTACAGATCCCCCACCATGCCCCAGGATTCCCACTCATCTTTTCTTGATATACTGGAAAATATTAGGGTTCAACCAAACACCCTAATAATGGGCAATTTCAACTATAACACCATTAACTGGGAAAGCTACTTGTGTACCAACTCCTTAGCTCAATGCTTTCTGGAATTCATAAATTCTAATACCCTGGATCAACTTATCCACACCCCCACCAGGGGCAACAGTATCCTAGACATAGTCATTACCAACATGAGTGACTGGTGTTCCACACCTGAAGTCAACTCCTCGGTCAGATACGACCATATATCTGCATCCTGCCCCCACCCACCATTAAGGAAACCATGGTAAAAGATTTCTCCAAAGCCAACTTCATGCTTCTTAAGACAGAAGTGGCGAGCTTCATGACACCCATGCAGATGGACACTACAGTTGTGACTGCTGAATCCTACACAAATGCACTCTATAAGCACTTACACGAGTGCATGGATCATGCTATCCCAAACAGAACCAAGATGCTATCCTCCAAAAAAAGGAGGCCAATCTGGTGGTCCCCTGCCATAAACAAACTCTACAACAGAAGGAAGAAACTGTTGCAAAAGAGAGAGAAATCCCATGAGTGAAGGAGCTCCCTGGTCAGCCTCAGTAAGAAGCTGAGATCCCTTATAAGATCCTCCAAAGCTAGCTACAAAAACAAAATCAACACTGATTCTAAGGGCAACCACAAAGCATTCTCTAGCTATGTCAAGAATCTCAATGGCAACACCCAGATCTGCTCTGAGTTACAGCACAATGGCACAAAAGTTACAGAACCAACTGATATTGCTAACATCCTGGCAGATAGGTTCAGTGCTAACTTTACCCTTCTCACACCCCCTAAAGGGCCCATATCTATACAGGAAGAATGCCGAGTCCCTGTAATCACATCTATGCAGGTAAAAGCCGCACACTTTAAAACCAAAAACACAGCATCCATGGGAACGGACAACATCCCAGGCTGCGTTTTATATGAACTTCAGAACAAACTGGCTCCCCACCTAAGCACCATGTTCAATCACAGTCTCACATGAGGCTTTCTGCCCACTGAATGGCACACAACAACAGATCTGATATTGTTAATCCTCATTCATTCCTTACGCATGGGTATCATTTCCAACCTCAGAACCGAGCCGGTCATTTTCCAAGCTGGCATCAGCTTCAAACTCTCAAGCTAAACACTTAACCACAATCCCCCTCTCCCTGTTACCTCAGATTCTGTTTGCTGCGTTGCCATTCGGTTGTGTCAAGCTGCTTCTCTTGAGCTAAGTACAGTTATTTGTTGTCTAATAGTCATTTACATTACTTTTCTGTCAGAAAAGTTTCTATTTCATTGTCTCTTACCCTATCACATCTAGCGACCCTATTTTCTTGAGGTTTTCTGCTCTTTTCTCTACCTTTTCTACCGCGAGGTATTTCTCCCCTTACCATCATTGGTAATCTTCCCTTTTTTTTTCATACCTTCGGGTATTCCTTTGTACCATTGCTGGTACCCTTTTCTTCTATCTAATTTTACTATCATGGCAGATAAGAAAGGTAGTCCGGGGTTTAAACGGTGTTCTGATTGTGGACACAAACTTACCTACATCTGATGCACACTGTTTGTGCGTTTATTGTTTGGGGGCATCCCACTTCTGTTGACCCGCCCTGTACTATCTGTGAAATTTTTTCAAATAGAAATTTGTTGGAAAGGAAAAACAAGTTGTTTCTGAAGGGACTTCTTATATCTCCCTTTTCAGAGGCTATTTCTGGGTCAGAGGCCTCAACCCCTCCTAGAGCCCATAAGAAAATCTTGGATGTTCCTACCAAGGCTAAATCTTTGCCTTCGTCCCTGGCTGGGGACTCCCGCCAACTAAAACCTAAAAAGGCTAAAGTTTCGGCTCCGGAGCTCACTCAGTCAGCCCCAGTGCTTTCAGTGCCTAGGCCTTCGGCTCCATTAGTGATCTCGGCTCCGTCTTCTCCTGCAGCCTTCACTATATCGGCACAGAGGGGCTCCTTGGTTCAGACTATTACCACTGGATCAGCACCAACCGCTCAGTCAGCGCAGACTTTGACCACGTCGGCTCCAACATCTTACTCGGAACTGATGCCTTTATTGATGACTCGAGTTTTGTCAGTTCCAGCTTCGGTACCGACAACCACTTTGGCACCGATCCCTCTGTCTATGCAGACCGTGACCTCAGCACCGATGACTTCTTCGGTGCAGACACCCGTAGTCCAGTCTCTCTTGGCACCGTTGTTCTCAGTGCGGACTGGTGAGATGGGCACCGAGTTTGCCTCTTCTCTGGACAGGCCTTTTTCTCCCTCAGTCTCCGTGAGGTCCACTAGAAGCCTTTCCAAGCACGATGTGTTGCGTCTTGTGGATTAGGTGCTCTTGGCCAGAGGTATCCCACCCTTCAGGAACTATCCTTCCTTGGGAGGTGATCACTCATCTCCAAAGACCCCCTTCTTATTCTTCTCCTTCATTGCCTTTGAAGTCCATGGATATAGCACAGTCTTCCCCTTCTGCGGTTCCCTTTATGGATCTCACTAAGGAACCGCAGTTGCCTTCATGGCAGGAAAGTTTTGCTACGACCCAGGATGTCAGTTAACATGCTTAGTTTGCTGCTCCACAGCCACCCGGGGACTCCGGGTCAGCAGGCTGAGCCACTTAGGGAAGGGGTGACCCCTGTCCTGGACATTCACTCCTCTTCAGGTGGACCAGCCTTCCAACTGATGGAGAAGGCTTTTGCTGCTGCTGGCAATACTGGACTGTCTATCCCTCCTCTGGTACACTGGTTTCACAAGTCGCACTTAGTGGTCACCGGGTGCAAGGACCTCAGGACATATTTCCACAGGAAACCCCTTTTCTGCTGTCTTCCCCAGCTTCTCCCGCTGAGGAAGTCCACTGGAAAAGTTCATGCAAGAGGAATCACATGGACTCCACAGAGGAGTCCTTCACTGAAGACACAGATTTTGATGAGGGGAAAGGATCCCCTTGGTCACCCTCCAATTATCCTTTGGTGATATCCTCGAAATCCTGAATCAGAGAGGTGACTGGCAGTCCTCTAATCCGACCTCTGAGGAATCTGTGTTCCTGCAGGCCTTTCGTGCCTGGCCCCCCTACCTCCTGGGTTACTCCACCTGCCGATTAACTTGTCCGGCTTATAATGCAGCATGCTTGGAAGGCTCCTGACACCGTCTAAGCTATACCCCAGAGGCCAGATAAGATTTTGTCCCCTCCTGCTATTGGATCCCCATTGGTCAAAAGGTCTTCCTGTGGATGCTTTGGTGGTGGCGGCCGCAACAAAAAGATCTGGCAGAAGAAGAAAGCCAGATTGTCCATCTGCCTAACAAGGAGTCCTGGGCCCTGGACAGGATAGGGAAGCACACCTTTGCATCAGCGACCTTTACTATCAGGTCCCTGAATTATATGGCACACTTTACCAGGCTTCAAAGGATCGGATTTCTGAGCTCTCTTAAACCTTGGCTGGTGCCGTGTCTGATGAGCTCCGTGACAAAGTGGCCTCTCAGCTGGCCACCATTGAATCAATATCTAACTCCTCTATGCGACTGATATCTCACGCATCAGAAGGAACAGCTAGAGCAGTGGGTTCAGCTGCGGTCTTGAGGCGACATGCCTGGATGCGCTTGTGCAATTTCGCTGAACTCTTTAAGGCTTCCTTTCTTAACACTTCCATTGAGGCCTCTTCGTTGTTTGGACCCAAAGTTAAAAACACACTAGTCAGATGTGAACCCTTTCTGCCGTAGGTGTCCGATATTCTTCCCCTCAACTTGCTTTCTCCTGAAACCAAAAGAGTGGGAAGATATGGTTCAAGAAATCTCAGGGTCCTTTCCATGACACACAGGCCAAGTTCTCCCCTAGAGGCAGAGGGGGAAACTCACAGGGAAGATGCTCCTTTTGGGGCAGAGGGGGTCTGTGTAACCAGGGTTCCAGGGACTCTTTCCCTGGCCAACCCTACCAGCACTTCTGAAGAGCGGCCCAACTCCTTTCCTCTGGAGGTGGTTGGGGGTCGTTTCTCCTTGTACCCTTCTGCCTGGCTAACCATCACCACCGATTCTTGGGTACGAAGGATTATAACCAGAGGTTATCATATCCCCTTCGATATTTCTCCTGTTCCTTCAAAAAACCTTCCCGACGTTCCACCCAGTCAAAGGGAAGAAGCAGCACTAGAGATAGAAAAGCTGCTAAGAAAGAGAGTCATCCAAATTAGTCCCTCCAGACCAGATAGGATCTGGATTCTACTCAAGACTATTTTTAGTGCCAAAGAAAACTGGGGCTGGAGACCAGTTTTGAATCTCAGTGTATTGAACAAGTTTGTGAGAGTGCAAAAATTCCGGATGGTTACAATACAGTCTATCCACCCACTTTTGGAAAAAGATGATTGGATGTGTTCAGTAGATCTTCGAGATGCGTACTACCACATAATAGTGGACAGGCCATCAAGAAGATTTCTGCGCTTCCGTGCGGGAGCCAGTCACTACCAGTTCAGAGCACTGCCCTTCAGACTGTCTACAGCCCCCAGAGTGTTCACAAAGTACATGGCAGTCGTCAAAGCTCACTTGCGACTTCAAGGATTCCAGGTGTTTCTATACCTAGACGGCTGGCTCATTTCCGCCCCCACCAGACATCTACTGGAAGAAGCCCTGGCATACTCTCTCCTCGCTGCACAAAGGCTAGACATAACCATAAACGGTCAAAAATCCAATCTCACCCCATCTCAGTCGACAGAATTCATAGGGGTTATCTTGGACACACAGAATTGCAGAGCTGCCATTCCAGAGCACAGAATTTTAAGGATAAAGCAACAACTGATTCCAATCCTTTCAAGGGAGAAATCCATGGCTCACTCAGTTCTACAGCTGTTGGGTTCCATGGCAGCTGGCCAGGTTTCACATGAGGCTTCTACAATGGCTACTGCTCACCCAATGGTATCCCTTTCAGCATCCTCTTTCAGCCATGATTCGAGTAACCCACAGGTGCAAACAGGATTTAAATTGGTGGATGACACACAGTCTGTCACAATGGTCTCGCCCCTTCTCCCCCCAGCAACCCAAGGCCACAGTGAACACAGACGCCTCCCTAATGGGTTGGGGGGCTATGTCAGGGACAGACAGTCCAAGGCACTTGGTCCGAACTGGAGGCCCATCTGCATATAAATGTTCTAGAGCTGAGGGCAGTGCTTCTGGCGTTGCGAGCATTCCATCCGCTGCTGCCATCTGGGACAATTGCGATTCAATCAGACAACATGGCAGTGGTCTGGTCAGGAGCACCTTTAGGTCAACTGGTGCCCTAGGCAAAGGGCATAATGACACCCTGCACCACACCACCCAGTACCCCCATCCTGGTCTACCTACATTAAATAAATACTGGCAAAGTGGCCCCACTAAAGCGGTGCCCTAGGCGGCCGCTTAGTTGGCCTATGCCTAAGGCCGACTATAGGTCTGGTACATCAACAAGCAAGGTGGAACCAAATCTTACCCCCTTGGTCGAGCGGCCATGAGGATATAGCAATGGGCGATGGCTACCAACCGTTTTCTTCTAGCAACGCACATTCCTGGGAGTTCCAACGTGATGGCAGACAAACTCAGCAGGTGCATTCTTCAACCTCATTAGTGGTCCCTGAATCCCTTGATAGCGATGGAGATCTTCCACCGCTGGGGCCGTCCTTGCTGCAACCTCTTTGCATCCCCGACCAACTACAAATGCAGCAACTACTTTGCCCTGATTCCCCCTCCGGGACAGTCACCCAGGGATGCTCTACTTCACAATTGGCCCTCAGGTCTTCTTTACGCATTCCCACCCTTTCCCCTCGTTCCCCAGTTTCTGAAAAAAGCCTGTTGGTTGAAGAGCAAGGTGATCCTCATAGCACCATATTGGCCTCGACAGATTTGGTTCTCCTTCCTTTCGCCTCACCTACTAGATCGACCATGGATTCTCCATCCAACTCCAGAGTTGATCTCACATCCACAGAACCTGATTCATCCTAGCTTGAACAGCCTGAAGATCACAGCTTGGCTACTCCAATTCCCTTGATTGCCAGGCAGAATGATCTTTCTTTACCAGTACGTGACATTCTCATTGCATCTCATAAGTCTTCCACTTGAATTACTTATCTGAGCAAGTGGAAAAGATTTACCTGTTGGCTGAAAGATAAACAAGTAGCTCCCTTCTCAGCACCAATATCGATAATACTTGACTATCTGGCCGACCTTTTCCATTCATATCAGCCTCTACCATTAGAGTTCATTTGGCTGCAATTTCTAATTTTCATGAGGGTGTCCAAGATTCCTCTCATGTCCCACAAATTGTGCAAAACCTTCATAAAAGGTGTGAATCATCTGAAGCCACCTTTTAGAGAACCTATTCAACCATGGGATTTGTCATTAGTTCTACAAGCTCTGACAATGCCACCCTTCGAACCAGCCTCCTCTTGCGACCTCAAGCATTTGTCATGGAAAACCTTGTTTTTGGTTGCCATTACTTCTGCCAGACACATTTCTGAGCATCAAGCTTTATGCATCAAGAGTCCACACTTGATCTTTCATAGAGAGAGTGTCTCTGAGAACTAATCCATCCTTCATAGAGAGAGTGTCTCTGAGAACTAATCCATCCTTTCTGCCAAAAGTGATCACTGA
The DNA here is from genome assembly GCF_019279795.1 of Protopterus annectens. Taxonomy (NCBI): domain Eukaryota; kingdom Metazoa; phylum Chordata; order Ceratodontiformes; family Protopteridae; genus Protopterus; species Protopterus annectens. The sequence goes on along the minus strand of NC_056743.1, from coordinate 795,663,552 downwards.
AATGTCCATTAATCAAACCATTGAATTGCCCGTTTTCTTTCCCAATCATTCAAACAGAGGAAAGTATTGCCTACATACCCTAGATATCCATGGGCAAATCTGTTTTTACTTAAACAGGACTAGGTCCTTTTGTAAATCTGACCAGTTATTTTTGGCCTTTTCTGGACCTAGATTAGGATCTGTTGTTGCTAAGATCACATTAGCTAGATGGTTGAAGGACTGTGTGACCTTCATTTATACACAACGTAATATCTCATTGCCTACTACCATGAAAGCTCATTCAACAAGGTCGGTGGCAACTTCTGCTGCCTTCCATGCCAGAGCTTCTTTACATGACATCTGTGCAGCTGCAACTTGGGCTACACCTCATACCTTCATCAATCATTACAAATTGGATTTGGCCTCCAGGGGAAGAGCATCTTTCAGTTCTATGGTGCTCAGGAATGTCCTTCCGTGAGGGCCTCCCAGGAATAGAGGTAGCTGGGGACTCTGTCCCATGCGTAATGAATGAATGAGGATTAACAATATCAGATAAAGAAGTTATGTCTTACCATAATGTTCCATCTGTATAGTTGATCCTCGTTCAGTCATTATGACCCTCCCTCCATCCCCCTCCTGTGGCTTCTAGCGGATCTCACCATCCGGTTCTCTTAGGTTATTTGACCAGAGGTAGCCTCTACCTTCTTTTGACTTGCAAACTCAGTCTGAGGTAACAGGGAGAGGGGGATTGTGGGTAAGAGTTTAGCTCGAGAGTTTAATGCTGACACGAGCGTGGAAAATGGCCGGCTTGGTTCCGAGGTCAGAACCGATACCCATGCGTAATGACTGAATGAGGATCAGCAATACAGATGGAACGTTATGGTAAGACACAACTTTTTATCCCACTCCACAAAGGGGGAGCCACCACTGATCCTGGGAACTATCGCACTATTAGCCTGACGAACCTGGTCTGCAAGGCCATGGAACGTATGAAAGTATCATCGTGGAACTTATAAACAAAGACATTGGTAACATCCAAACTCTGGACCCCACCCAGTTCAGGTTTGTGAAAGGCAGATCATGCCTTCTGAACCTGATCAACTTCTTTGAGGCAGTCACCAAAGCCGTAGACGAGGGTGAGGTGGTTCACACAGCCTATCTTGACCTCGCCAAGGCTTTCAGCACCATCCCCCATTCTGGAATTATAGCTAAACTCACTAAACTAAGTATAAATCCCTACGTCACAAGATGGGCTGCCAACTGGCTCACTGACAGAACCCACACTGTAAAAGTTGCAGACTCCAAATCTGACTTCAAGCCAGTGACAAGTGGAGTACCACAGGGTTCAGTCCTGGGACCTTTCCTCTTTGGTATCTACTTCTCTGAAGTACAGGCTACCACAGAAGGCCTCTAGCTAATGAAGTTCGCAGATGACTGCAAACTAGGAGCCATAGTAGAATCCATAAATGATGTGGAAATCCTACAGAAGGGCCTCACTGAGACAGATGCCTGGTGTCAGAGGCATGGCCTCGAGCTCAATGCCAAAAAGTGCATTGTCATCCCCTTTGGTTAAAAACTCGGTACCCATGAACTACCACATAAACAGCAGTCTTCTTAACGCCAAATGTGTGATAAGAGACCTTGGGACCCAGGTGGACAGTAGTCTCTCCTTTGATAATCACATCGCCACAGTAGTCAGGAAATCCTATGTGGCACACCTCATCACAAAAGGGTTCTCATCCAGGAAAAAAGAGGTCATTGTTCCCCTCTACTCAGCACTCATTAGACCCATTATAGAGTACAATGCCCTTTTTGGAATGTACCTCACAAGACATCTGCGGCAGCTGGAAAGTCCACAGAAGCACCTCACAAAGAGGATTACTGGCCTCAAACAGATGCCCTACCTCGACCGTCTCAAAAAACTCCAGCTTTACTCTGTAGCATATCGCCTACTCTGAGGAGATCTCTGCCTAACATATAAAGCTATGTTAAACCCATAGTTGTTGGACATGCTACAACTAAAAAAAATCTCAATCCCTCTGAGCTACACACTCTAGGGACCTAAACATTGTCACTGCAATAAACAGGACATGCTAGAGGGATAGATTCCTGTCCCAGAGACTTCCTATACTCTGGAACAAGCTACCCATCTATGTCAAGCAAGTTCCTTATTAGCACTCTTCAAGAAAAATCTTGATGAGTGGATGGGAAATAGGATATACACCCCGGGGATCACTTCTGTGGCTCTGCTGGACAGGGGTACAGGAAATTAACATTCTTGGGTGGGATAAGCCAGGGAACCTTGTTGGCTAGGCTTACTTAGGCCCTTGGGCCGATAGCCTAGTACCTACCAATGAACCTATGATTACTTATCAGTGACTGTTTTGAACTTTCTGGTAAATGGCTTGATCTGATGCTATCCGTGTCATTATTCATCACAGATGGATCTTGGATCTGACCTCGGATCCTTGCCGGCAACTTCTCAGACATTTCCAGAGTTTAAGCTCCTCTGCTTCCCATAATCCCCTGCTACCCTCTAATCCTCGGATCTCATTTGCCACTGAATCGCTCAGACGTGGTCTTAGGCTCAAGTGTTGGATATAGAGTAAAGTGATATTTTTCTTGGCTTCTTTCCTCTCCTTTTACCTTTGGATATAGTTTTGGTCCTTTGTAATTGGCATACCTCCTCTCCCTGTCAGAATGTAGCTTTTTGGGTACTGATAGATTTCTAGTGGGTGGTGTTTTATGCCCTTTTGCTCTCCACTGGCCTTTCTTGAAAGAAAAGCGATTTTTTTTTTTATAGTGTGTATGGATGTTGTTTAATATGGGTGAGAAGCCTTCAGGATTTAAAAGGCTCTCCTCATGCGATCAGAGGATGCCATGCTCTGACTCATATGAGGAGCGTCTCTACTGTTTGGGGTAGGTGCACCTGGAGGTTGAATGTGACGTTTGTGCTGCATTCAACCCCTGGGCCATAGTAGAGCACTGAAACTTTTGCTGAAGGGTTTGGCGCAGGGTGGTTCTTTGTCTTTGGACTTCCCATCCAAACCCTCCCAGGATCCTAAGAAGAGACCTCCTCCTTTCTCTGGGGGTGTCCTCTTCTCCCTGTCTTTCAAAAAATCCGAGTATCTCAGATCGCAGATCCCTGGATCCAAGCCCGGCTTCGGATCCTAGGTCTGTCACTCCAAGAGTGTTGGATCAGACACACTCTGATCCAAGGCTTTGGCAGATCGGAGGCCTTCAGATCGAAGCCAGCTATCATCTGATCCAACCAGTTTGTCGGATCTGTCCAGCACGGTTTCCAAGCCTTCAGTGCCAAGTAGGTTGTCTGATCAGCTTCGTCAGATCCTGTTATCGTTGAAATTTCCCCTTCTGAGTTATCTAGGTCGGATCTGAGTTGCCGGAGCTGATCCCCTTCTTGAGGGCATAGGGCTGTAGGATGTAGGATCCAAGCTTGGATCTCCTGCAGGATCTGGTTACTGTTAAGCTTTTTCCAGGTCCTCCAGAAGTCTCCTTCCTTCTGAGGTGGATAGGAAGATGAGTTGCTTCCTCAAGGCCCAAATCGAGTTGGGCTTGCTGTGCCTGGCTGGCTCTGTTCTGCAGCCCTCGTACCAGAGTGGGCCTTGTCTCGGAGGGGGTCAGTGCGAGTTCCATTGGTATGGGTTCGGGTCTGAATTTTTCAGACTGCTCCCTTCCCTTGGGGGCTTCGGTGCTGGATAGCATGGGCCGATATTCTCTGGGGGCATTGGTGCTGTGTTGTGGTCTCTTCTCCCTTCCCAGCTGGCCCCCGCTGCTAGGGATAGGGGGGCTTCATCCAGTCCATCAGCCTTCTGGGTCTTGGAGAGGACTTTCTCCAGTTTGGCAGCTACCTGCCCTTCTCAAGGTCCTCTCCAGTCTTTCTTGGGATTGATTGCTGAGGCCTCATTATCCATCCAGGGTCAGCCCTCCAGTGAGCGCCTTCAGACGGGCACTGCCCCACTTGGGATACCCATCTCTTCTGAGTCCTCCCTGAGCCCACCACTGAGGAGCCCCCTCAGAAGAGAACTTGCAAGAGAAGGCATTTGGACTCCCCTAAGGAATCCCTTACAGAGGACATGGATGTTTGAGAGAGACGGGTCCCCCAGACTTCTGCTTGAGGAGGTGTCCTTCAGAGACATTCTGGAGGTTCTCAAGCAGAGAGGTAGATGGTCTTCTTCATCTTCGGAGGTGTCCATGTTCCTGAAGGTGTTCGTGATGGGCCCATCTTCTACCTGGACTTCCTCCTGCTGACGAGCTGGTGGACCTTTTCGCCAACAGGGCTTGGAAGGAGCTGGAGATGGTGGAACCTTTACCCAAGAAAGCAGACAAATTCCTCAGTCCTCCTAAGGATAGGTCTTTTTGGAGCAAATGTGTCCCCGTAGATGCCATTGTGGTGGCCACTGCTGCTAAGAACGTAGTTGAGAAAAGCTCCTCGGTCCATCTCCCGAACAGGGAGTTCCGGCCGATGGACTGTTTTGGAAAGCGTGCGTTTACCTCAGCTACTTTTGGTCTGAGAGCAACTAATTGCTTGGCCCTTTTTACTTGGCTTCAGAGGGATTTGGTTTCAGAGCTTACCACTTCCCCGTCAGAGTTGTTGCCTCCCAAGAGCCTCAAGCTAGTCTCTCTGAGGCTGTCTACTCTCACTTCTTTCTCACTTCTTTAGCTAATGCGTTAATGAGGCTGATCACCTCTTGAGCTATCTGATGGCATGCCTGGCTTCCCCTTTGCAGGGTTGCGGAACCCTTTAAGGCGTCTTTCACTAACGCCACCTTTGATGGTTCCACTTTGTTTGGACCTTCTCTTAAGGAAACCTTAACCCTTAGTGAGCAGGAAAGCAAGACCCTTTCCACAGTAGGGATCAAGTTTTCTACTTCCCAGAGGTGCTTTTCTTAGAACAAGAGGGGAACTAAGAACCTTTGGTTCTGGAGGACTCAGTCTTCCTTTCAGGATGCTCCCCAAGAATCCTTTTTCGCAGGCCAGGGAGGAGATTCAGTGGTAGGAGCCACCTTAGGGGCAGAGGGGGCCCACAAAACAGAAGCCCTTCCAGTGCTACTGAGGCACTGCCTGACTGTCCTGCCCTGGAGTCAGTTGGTGGTCATTTCTCTCTTCACCCACTAGCCTGGAAAAGTCTCACTTCCGATCAGTGGGTGCTAAAAATTATTTCCAGGGGTTACTCATTCCCTTTTCTTAGCCCCGTCCAGTTTGGAAATCTCTCCCAGACGTACCACCCCACCAAAGGGAGTTGGCCTATTTCGAGGTGCAAGACCTCCTTCAGAAAAGAGCCATTCAAGAGGTCCCAACAGGACAGTAGGGGTCCAGAACTTACTCTCACTTCTTTTTGGTGCCAAAAAAGACTGGGGACTTGCATCTGATTCTGGACCTAAGCGAGCTAAACCTTTCTGTCAAGAAGTCCAAGTTCTGAATGTTTACTGTACAGTCCATTCTGCCTCTTTTGCACAAAGATTATTGGATGTGCTCAGTGGATCTCAAGGATGCATACTATCATGTAAAGCTCTACAGATTCTTCAGGAGGCACTTGTGCTTTCGGTTAGGGGCCAAGCATCATCAGTTCAGAGCCTGCCCTTTGGACTTACCACAGCCCCCCTGGGTGTTTACTAAATGTATGGCGGTGGTGGCAGCTCATTTCCGGCTGTGAGGTTTCCAGATTTTTCCTTACCTGGACGATTGGCTTCTCACAGCTTCCACAAGGCATTGACTAACTCTGGCGACCAGATATGTCCTCTGTCTCTTCCAGCATCTAGGTATCACAGTGAATCTACCCAAGTCATATCTAGTTCCGAACCAAAATCTGAAATTCTCCGGAGTCCTGCTGGACACAGTATCAGAGACTGCAGCACTGCCTCCCCGCAGGATGCAGCTCATTCGGAATCAAGTCTTTCTTTTGTTTAATCTAGCATGTCCACCTGTTTGTTTGATTCTCAAAACACTAGGCTTTATGGCAGATGCTATTCAGTTGGTTCCACTCGTCGGGTATCACATGCAAGTTCTCCAGTGGACTCTGGCAGTCCAGTGGTCCATTCTGTCACAGCCCATGTCTATGACCAAGTTTACTCAGATGTGGAGGTATCATCTTGCTTGGTGGCTTCAGTGTCCGGGCCTGTTTCTAGGTAGGCCATTTTGCCTTCCGTGCCCAAGGCCATAGTGACCACAGACGACTGGGGTGGGGGGGGTGTTTTCAGGGCAGGATAGTTCAAGGTATGTGGTCCCCCATAGAGACTAAATTGCACGTAAATGTCCAGGAGATGAGAGCAGTCCTTCTAAAGTTGCAAGCCTTTCAGGACTGCCTCCCTGTGGGTACTACAGCAGTTCAGACAGACAACATGGTGGTTGTCTGGTATATCAGCAAGTAAGGAGGAACATGGTCTTATCCTTTCTGCAGAGATAGGGTCCTGATGGAAAGATGAAAAGTCGGCAAGCAAAGGAGAGTAGTGCTGAAATTGAATTCATCTTCAAGTCTTGGTGAGTACCTTCGTGAGGTGGACCCTGTTTTTCACAAAATCTCACCAAGGCGACACTGATATATAGACTGTATTTATATAGCATATATTACCGACAGAAGTAAATCAAAAATAAAAGATAGCTGGGTGCACAGGACCCTGGATAAAAGTGCCCAATCCTGTTAGGCGCACTGGTGCCAGGAATGGAAAAAATGACTGTGTAGAATCCTCAAAATACGGAAACATTCCTACAATGGCACCAGCCTCAGGGGAGGATGGCCCACTTGTTGTAGAAGGCAGTAGCAGTCCACAAAAATGAAAAACATTGACTGGCCAAGGAAGAGCCATATAAACGATAGAGCGGACTATTAAGAACAAGAAAGAAATTATGTATTGTTACTATTATGTAAAAAGCATACTGCGGTGGTGGTGCTGCAGTAGCGTTGTCGCCTCACAGTAAGACGTTGTCCTGTTTGATTCTCAGCTAGAGCATCTTCTGTGTGGAGACATGCGTGAATGGGCGTACCTTCATTGAAGGTTGTGCATCAGGGCCGGCAACTCTGCACGTAAAAATCTACTGCCAATCATTAGCGGACCGGAGTTCCGCTGTGGCGACCCCTAACCGGGAAAAGCCGAAAGACAGAACTATTATGTAAAAAGCCCAGAATTTCCAGACACAAGATATGCAAAACGATTAAGAGAGAAATTGGAGGAAAGAAAAATACTTCCACAGGAAAAACTGTCAGAAGCTTCAAATAAAAATTTGTGTTCGTTAATGCAACAGATTTTTGAAAAACAGTATATATAGATCAAGAATTTTTGATCTGTTTGGAAAAAGAAGCATCTGAGGAAGTGAGAAAATATAAACAAAACCTAGAGATATTTGAAAAATATAAAAAAGAAATATGGACATGGGAAAGAGAGAGAGAGAGATTTGATATGGTGCAATATTTATGCAAAGGAGAAAGCCAAGTTAGCTAATATAGAGTAGGCAGTCTCAAATATATTCAAAGAGAACTACAGGAAAAGGCAAACGGATATGGAAAGTTTCACAATAAAAAGATTAATAGCACAAAGATGTAATGTAGAAAAGACAATTAGTAAAGCAGAAGTTAAAGAAATAGAAGTTGAAGTTATGGAGTGCCTGAGAAGTGAAGGATTTAATGTAGACGGTCTAAGACTACATCACAGCATGATGGCCAGAGTCCCCAGAATAAGGCAAAGCAAGAAGATCAGGAGACGTGAAGAAGAAATGTGGACAGGGGAAAGGAAAAGACATTTAATATGGTGTAATATTTATGCAAAGGAGAACGCAAAACTAACCAATATAAAAAGAGCAGCACCAAAGATATTTGAAGAAAAATATAGGGAAAGGAATCTGAATATGGAAAACTTTACAATACAAAAAATAAGAAGACTAAGAGGAAAAGTAGAAAAAGAGATTAGTAATGGAGAAGTCAAAGAAATAGAAATTAAGGTTATGGAACAGCTGCAAAGAGAAGGCTTCAGTGTAGTAAATCGAATACAGAAAACACCACAACAGGATAGAGCAATGGATATTCAAATTAAGTGGAAACCAGTGGAACAGTAAGCAATTGGTCAGGTGCCATATCAAGATATTTTGGAGTCTTCCACAAGAAACCACTATAAACGTTCATTTGAAGCTAGACAGTAAGGAAAGGAACAGGAAACTGGAAACTCTGATACAGTCAGTGTTGAGGAGTGATAGGCCAGTGAGTTCCCATATGACAGAACAACAGATGACATAGGATGAAATTGAAGAGAACGTGCCACAGGAAGATGCTATAGAACTTTCTGTAGAATGCCCGCAGGAAATGGAAACAAGAATGTGCCCTCAATATGGAAGAAAATGAGTTGAGAAGAGTTGCTTGATTTAATAGACAAAGACAGATATATGAAGATCAGTGAGTGCAATAGACTGCAGAAGGTTAATAAAACCCTCAAAGTCAGAAGCTTGATAAAACAAATGAACACAATAATGAGGACTGTCAGTAGAGATGCATGCGATATAACAGAAGTAAACAGAATATATTACTGTGCTGCTAAATTAATAACTATAAAGTTCTATTACAGGAACACAGGGTAGCGAGGGAAAGCAAATACCATCATGGAAATATCGAGTAGAGAATACTATAAAGCAGCTAAGACAAGAATTGTCATTGTTAGAAGATAATAGAAGAGGGAATGGATCAACAAAAATACTAAGAAAGATGGATGTGATAAAAGCAATGAGCAGTATTAGAACAGACCAGGGTCTATTATGCACTATTGGAGATAACGAACTAAAAATTTCAAAACAGACAAAGACATAGAAGATACGAAGATAAATATAAGGGAAAAGCCCAAATAAGCAATTTATTGATGACCCGAAAAAGTTTTTTTTAGAGAATTGTGAAATAAGGTAAAAGGAATTGAAAGACCGCCAAAAAAAGAGGAAGTAGATACATTTTTGAGAAGTATCTATTAAGATCCTGTGGAAAATAAAGATGCTAAATGGATAGAAGTAGTAAAAGAAAGAATAAGAAGTTTAAAGGTACAGGATATGAAGTGGGATGAAATAACAGCCAGAGAGATTGAAACAAAATTGAGAAAAGCCTCTAACTGGAAAACTCCATGCCCAGATGCAGTACCTAACTTTTGGCTTCAAGTATTAATGTCTTTGCACGAGGATTTAGCCATGAGTAAGAACTATTTATATGCACACCCCAAACACACACTGCACTGGTTAAAAACTGGAAAAACAATGCTCTTACTTAAGAGTGAACCTGCAAGCTACCTTAGAAATTCTAGACCAATAACTTTTCTTCCAGTAACATATAAACTATACATGGGAATTGATGCCGAAAGAGTTTATAGTTATTTAGATGAAAACTCAATTATGGCAGTAGAACAAAAGCACAATAAAAAAGTCCTATGGAGTAAAGGATAATTTGTTGTTAAAGTTATAGCGGAGAACTCTAAGAAGGAGAAGAATCTAAGTGTGGCATGGATTTGACTACAAAAAGGCATTTGATAGTATCCCACATTCATGGGTAAGAGTGCTTAAAAATGTATAAGATACACCATACACTGATGGACTACATTACAGTAACCATGAAACCGTGGCAGACCACTTTGCAATTAAGCCATGATAAAGGAGAGATTATTATCCCAGGGATAAAAATTCAAAGCGGGATATTCCAGGGTGACTCTGTCACCGTTGCTATTCTGCCTTGCCATTAATCCATTAAGCTGTTTACTTAACAGCTTAGCCCATGGCTGCAATTTGGCTCCTAGAAAACAGTCGAATGACTTCTCATCTTCTCTTTGTTGATTAGTTAAAACTGTATAGCTCATCAGATGAACTGAAAGCACAGCTGCAGGTTCTCAAAACTTTTTCAGATGATATTGGAATGTCATTTGGTCTTGATAAATGTGTGAAAGCAACCTTTAAAAAAGGAAAACTGCAGCACCAGGAAAACATCAGTTTGGGACAATAATGTGATATAAAAGAACTTGAGCAAGAGGGAGTGCATAAATACTTGGAAATTGACGAAGGATCAGCAATAAAACATGAACAAATGCAAATAAAACTCAGTAAGGAGTACTTTAGAAGACTTAATCCTGAAAACAGCATTGATATTTAGGAACAATAGCCAACATGTGGAGAATAAATCTAAGATGACGTCTCTGCTTAATTTAGCAGAAGCATATTGACGTCAAGCAGGAATGGAAATCGAACCAGAGGTGGATAAAAACCAGGCAGAACTGAATTTGCCAAAAAAAGAGAATATAAGGTGAAGGACCAGATGAGAATTCAAGAAATGTGGAAAAAACATAAATATAGTTGCAAGTATAGAAAACTTCTGGAAGAGCCTGATGTTGATCAAGAATGCAGGAATGATTAAGGAGAGGCAAATTCAAACCGAGAAATGAAAGGTTAATATTGGCAGCCCAAGATAGTGGGCTACATACACACTGGTTTACAAAGTCCATTGAACATGTGGGAGAAACAGACATGTAGGTTTTGTAAAACTGAACTGGAAACGGTCACACACCTTGTTGCTGGTTGCAACATGCTAATGGCAGAGGGACTGTATACTGAAAGGCATAATAATGTGGTGAGACTTACACTGGAGATAGTGCAAACATTATGGTATCAAAGTGGCTGAAAAACACTGGAAACATGAACCACAAAGAATCATAGAAAATGAAGTTTATATCACATGGGATCACCAAATACCATCAGTTGAAAAGATAGATGCTAGAAAACCAGATATATTGGTCCAAGAAAAAGTCAAAAGTAGCTATGATCATTGAAATCGCCACACCCAGTGACTACAGTGTCTTGCGTACAGAGACGCACAAAGTCATAAAATACCTGTATCTGGAGGCAGAAACGAGAGCCATATGGAAGAAAGATACCCAGACAGTTCCAATAGTAGTAGGAGCAACAGGTCTTATAAAAAAGAATTTACAATCGTATTTAGATACGTTACCAATTCATGTAACACCATATGAATTGCAGGAGTCTATGGGCACATTGCAGGTGCTGCGAAGAGTACTTTTGGCTGACAAAGAGTGAAACAATACTAATTTCATGAATTTTAATCCTACTTTGACTTAGGAATGGGGTCCATTCCCATCATGGTATTAGAAACCCAAAAGACTTGGAAAAATTAAAAAGGCAGGGAGGCCATGAGAGTATGAAAATGGGCGATGCCTTCCAGGTGCTTTCTCTTTGCAACTCATATACCCGAGAGTTCCAACATGTTGGCCGACAAACTCAGCAGGTCCATCTTGAGTCCTCACGACTGGTCTCTGAAGCCATCGGAGACTAGACAAATCTTCTACCATTGGGGTCAACCATGCTGCGACCTCTTTTCAACCACAAATGCAGCAGTTACTTTGCCCTGGTCCCCCCATCTGGAGAGTCACCCAGGGACACTCTTGTTCATGATTGGCTTCTGGGTCTCCTCTATGCTTATCCTCCTATTCCCCTGATACTCAGTGTTACAGAAAGTCTTAGTCTTTCATCGCCTGAAGACCTCTGTCATCCTCACTGCCCCTTTCTGGCCTTGTCAGACGTGGTTCTCCTTCCTAAGGTCTAATCTGCAATATCCACCTTGGATACTAGGTCCTAGTCTGGATCTTATTTCCCATCCTTGGGTGCTTCCACTTCCCAGTCTTTAGACCCGTCATTTAACTGCATGGTTTCTCCAGTTCCAGTACTCCTTTTACAGTCCAGGCTTTCTTCCCCAGCGAGGACCATTATTTTGGTTTCTCAAAAGCCATCCACAAAGAAGGTATATTCCTGTAAGTGGAAAATGTTTTCCATTTGGGCAAGGCAACAGAATCTAGATCCCTTTTCAGCCCTTAATCCTGATATTTTGCTTTCCTTATCTTCCCTTTTTCATGCTGGGGTGTATTTTTCTCCCATTAAGCCCCACTTGACTGCCATCTCTAATTTCCATATCAATTATGAACCTACCTATCTAAAGTAGTTAACTTCATTTGTCTATCATCCTGTGGGTATCTGATCCGAGCTGGCAGTTTCAAACAGCTAAGATCCAAGCTCCAAGCTCCTCCCACTTACCCACAATCCCCCGCTAACCCTTCCTGTCCTCAGATCTCGTTTGCCGTGTTTCAGTCAGCAGCTTGATTGAGCGTCCAGGCATGTATAGTCCAGTTTCTGTGAGAAAAATCTTTCTTTTTTATTCTAAGATTTAATATTATTGGTATGTGTGTTTCCCTAGTTTTTTGGGTATATTTATATAGACTTGTGTAGTTAATCTTAACTTTTAGTTAGTTGTCCTCCCCCTGTGTGTTCGTGAAGGCGTGTTTGTGTCGGGCCTAGTGTTTAAACCTTTCTTTCTTAAGTATGCCTGAGGCCCCTAAAGCCTTTTTTTTTTCTAAATGCACTGAGTGTGGCCATAAGCTGTCCCCAGCGGATGGCCACACTCGTGTTATTTGCCTTGGGGTTGACCACCTCTCTTCAGGCTGCACTATTTGTGCAGCCTTCAACCCCAGGGCTTTGAGGGACAGGAGATCTAAGTTTGTCTTGGCGGGACTGTTGCCCCCCGGACCCGACTTTGGCCTCCTCTCCCTCTGTGGCACCTGCCGCGGCTGCGACAGTGCCAACCCTCATCCCTGCTGCCCTGGCCGTGACTCACCCTCCCACCATTGGCCAGGAGGAGAGGGAAGCTAGGAGGGAGCGTAAGCAGGACAAACATCACAAGCGGCAGGCCGAGTCTTCCTCCTCGGCCCTGCCAGCCAAGCAAGCGGCTTCTCCTAGGGCCTCCGGGCCTTCTCCTTCCCGGCTCCATTCTCCCTATTTTTTCCCGGAGCCGGAGGAGGAGGAGGCCCAGTCGCCTTCAAGGTCATCGAGGCGGCACTCCCATCCCACCTTGGTGGCCTCCTCTAGGTCAACTAGAAGCTTATCCGATGCAGACATGGACCGGATGATGTGTAGGTTCCTCCAGGCCCAGCTGCAGATGGGAGTGCTCCTTCCTCCCCCCACCTCCGGGGGGGAGCTCGACCCCTTTTTTTTCGCCCTAATAGCTCTTTCTTCGACCCACTTTCGGGGTTCGGAGCGGAGTAGCGTTGGAACTGGGGGAGTGTCGGCTCCAATAGTACCTCATACTTCGGCGCTGACAGCACCCTCGTTTGTCGGGTCCCTTTTCGGATCCAAGCTGTCGGAGCCGAGAGCTGAGCTTCGGATCCGGAGGTGTCAGTGTGTCTTCGGCTCCGTCTCGGTCAGAGCATACTGGCCCTTCGGATCTGACTGCTTCGGTGCCGGCTCCGATCCATGCATGGGATCCGAGGGGACTGCTCTCGGATCCCAGGGAGAGCAGCTCCCCTTGGCATTCAATGTTGTGGAGAGGGTTCTGTCAAGGGACTTGAGACCCCAGGCTCCTGCTACGGCTCCACCCTGCACTCCATCTCAGACGGGCCTACCTACCATCACCCAGCTCCAGGGACAGCCTGTGCCTACGTCCCAGATAGTTCCCTTGGAGGAACAGGATGTGGTTTGTGAGGCCTCTTTAGACAGCCCCCCCGAGGAGGTGCCTCACAAACGTAAGTGCAAGAGGAGGCACTTGGACTCACCTGAGTCCTTGACAACAGATACAGATTTGGAGGAAGGGGAAGGTTCCCCAAGGTCACCTCCCAAAGACGTCTCCTTCGGAGACATCATGGAAATGCTTCGAATTAGAGGGGGGTGGTCCGCCCAAAAACTTTCCTTGGATGAGTCTGTATTTCTGGAGGCATTTGACGCAGGCCCATTTACCTCTTGGGTGTCCCCTCCCGCCGACCCCCTGGTAGACCTGATTACTCCCAGGGCATGGAAGGAGCCGGACACTGTGGAGCCCATTCCCAAGAGGCTGGACAAAATTCTTAGCCCCCCTGCCGATAGAACTTGCTGCTCCTGTAGATGCCATGTTGATGGCAACCGCCACTAAAAAGGAACTGGCCCAGGAGAATTCCTCAGTCCATCCTCCAGACAAGGAGTGTCAGACGATGGACCATTTGGGGAAGTGGATGTTCGCTTCATCCACCTTCTCGGTAAGGTCGCTGAATTATATGGCACACGTGATACGACTCCAGCAGGATCTCATCAAAGAATATGCAGGGTCGCCTCCAGAGTCCATGTCGGCAGAGGATAAGAAAGTATTCTCTACCCGAATGGCCACTCTCAAATCCATTTCTAATACCTCTATGTGGCTCCTCTCTCATGCCACGGAAGGAGCCGCTAGAGCTAGCAGAGCGGGCATTGTCTTACGACAGCATGCTTGGCTCCGCCATTGTGATTTTGCAGAACCCTTCAAGGCGTCCTTCGCTAATGCCCCTTTTGACTGTTCTTCCCTCTTTGGCAAGACTGTACGCGACACGGTCCAAAGCGAAAAAGACGGGAAGACGTTGTCTGCCATTGGAGTCCAATTCTCTGCTCCCCAGAAGTCCTTCACTAGGAACCAAAAGGGACAGAAGAAGATGTGGTTCCGGAAATCTCAACAGTCCCATTTCGCTCCGGACCCCTCATCCTTCAAAGGCAGAGGAGGACAGGGTGGACGCCAGCCCAGAGGCAGAGGGGGAACGAAGAATTTCGGGTCGAGAACCCTTTTCTGATCGGCCCACTCAGCAACCCTGAAGGGTTACCCGACTGCTCTACTCTGGAGGCAGTCGGGTGGGCATTTCTCGAGGCACCAAGCTATGTGGGAGTCCATTACAACAGCTCGTTGGATGCTTGGGATCATATCCAGAGGTTACAAGATTCCCTTTCTCAACCTTCCTCCCAAACCCCGAAGCCTCCCCGATGTCCCACCCAATCAAAGGGAGGCAGCAGCAGCAGAAATTCTCCAGCTGCTAGAAAAAAGAGCAATCCAGCACGTGCCCCCAGACAAATCCGGATCAGGCTTTTACTCCAGGTTCTTTTTGGTGCCAAAAAAGACGGGGGACCTAAGACCAATCCTCTGTCTATCCTTCCTAAACTTGTCAGTGGCCAAAGAAAAGCTCCAGATGGTCACCATTCAATCCATTCTCCCACTCCTGCAGGAGAATGACTGGATGTGCTCCATACACCTCAAGGACGCATATTACCACATTCTGATGGACAGGTGATCCAGGAGGTATCTCTGCTTCCGGCTAGGAGCCAGCCTTTGGTCTCACCACAGCCCGCAGGGTGTTCACCAAAGTGTTAGCAGTGGTAGCGGCCCACCTGAGGCTTCAGGGAATACAGGTGTTTCCGTACCTAGACGACTGGCTCCTGTCCACCCCCACCAGGCATCTACTGTGCTCAGCCAGAGACTATTTCTTCCATCTGGCTTCCCGACTGGGAATCACAATCAATGTCAAAAAATCTTCTCTCCAACCAAACCAGGTCTTAGATTTAATTGGAGCCAGATTGGACTCAAATCTTCTGCAAGTCTTTTTGACTCCAGACCGACTTCGGACCCTGAAGCTCCACATACTAGCTCTTCTGAACTACCCGGCTCCTCCAGCGGAATTGGTCCTGAGGGTTCTAGGCTCTATGGCAGCGACTATCAATCTTATTACCCTTAGCGCACCTGAACATGAGGGTACTGCAATGGACCCTACAGGTCCAGTGGTCCATTCTACAACATCCTCTGTGTTCACCCATTCCCCTCAGCAGGGTTTGCAAGAAAGCCCTACTCTGGTGGCTCCAGTCTCTGGATCTCCAGAAAGGGCATCCATGCTCTATGCCTCCCCCTCTTGCCACAGTGACCACGGACGCTTCTCGCCTGGGGTGGGGGGGGGCACTGCATGGGCAGAACCGTCCAAGGCACATGGACCCAATCAGAGACCTTGTTGCACATCAGTGTCCTAGAGATGAGGGCGGTGCTTCTTGCGTTGCAAGCACTCCAAGCCCTTCTTCCCTCGGGAACTATTGCAATGAAGACAGACAACATGTCAGTCGTCTGGTATATCAACAAACAAGGGGGGACCAGGTCCTACCCACTTTGTCGAGAGGCCATGAGAGTTTGGGAATGGGCGAATTCCACCAACCGCTTTCTCATAGCAATGCACATTCTGGGTCTGTCGAACATCTTGGCAGACAGGCTGAGTCGAACCATCCTTTCACCATACGAGTGATCTCTGAACCAGAGAGTGGCGAAGCAGATTTTCCTCAAATGGGGTCAACCTTGCTGCGATCTCTTCGCGTCTCCGAACGCAAAGTGCAGCGACTACTTCGCTCTAATTCCCCCACCAGGGGAATCCCCCAGAGGTGCTCTGGTGCATGTCTGGCCATCCGGTCTACTTTATGCTTATCCTCCTCTTCCCCTAATGCTGAGATTCTTGCAGAAAGCACGTCGGTTGGGGAGCAAAGTGATCCTCATAGCTCCATTCTGGCCTCGCCAAGCTTGGTTCCCTTGCCTGTGGTCTCACCTATTGAACCCCCCATGGGTTCTAGATCCCACGCCAGATCTGATCTCCCACCCGCTAGGGTTGACAACCCCGAACCTGGACAGTCTCAAGCTCACAGCTTGGTTGATCCAGTTCCAGTGATAGCTAGGACTCCCGGTATCTCGTCATCTGTTAAGGCTATTTTAGTAGCCGCTCATAAGCCTTCCACGCGGAAGGTTTATAGTAAGTGGAAGCGTTTTTCAATCTGGGCAGAACGCAGAAACTTAGATCCCTTTACGGCTCCGTTACCAGTAGTACTAGAATTCTTATCAACTTTATTCAACCAGGGTGCTAGTTCCTCTACGGTCGAAGTCCAATTAGCTGCAATCTCCCACTATCATGTCGGAAATGGTCTCGACCCCCTGGCCTCTTCCAAATTATGTAAGACCTTTTTAAAAGGCACCTTCCTCTTGAGACCTCCTGTTAGAGATCCAGTGCCTCCATGGGATTTAACTCTTGTTCCCCAATCTCCGACAGCCCCTCTGTTCGAGCCAGCAGCCTCGGTGGACCTAAAATTCTTATCCTGGATGACGGCCTTTCTCATTGCCATCACTTCGGCTAGAAGAGTTTCGGAACTTCAAGCCCTTTGCGCCAAACCGCCATACTTGGTTTTTCACAAAGATAGAGTCTCCCTCAGGACCAACCCTTCCTTCCTGCCCAAGGTCGCGTCGGAACCTAACATCAACCAATCCATTAATTTACCAGTATTCTTTCCAAATTACCAAAACAAAGGTGAATATAAGTTACATTCCCTGGACGTACACAGGCAATTAAGATTTTATCTGCACAGGACCGCTGGTCACAGGAAATCGGACCAGCTCTTCATATCCTTTGCGAAACCCTCTTTGGGGAAACCAGTATCGAAAGTTACATTGTTCAGATGGATTTCCCAATGTATCTTACTAGCATATCAAAGTTCTGGTCGACCCGAACCTGAAGGAGTCCACACTCATTCTACTCGGTCAATTTCCACCTTTGCCTCCTTTTGGTCCAGAGTTTCCTTGGATGACATTTGTTCAGCAGCCACTTGGGCTTCATCTCATACGTTCATTAACCATTACAAGTTGGATATTATTTCCAGAGGGAGAGAATCCTTTGGTTCCGCAGTGCTCCGGAATATCCTTCCATGAGGACCTCCCAAGGTTTGTGTAGCTGGGGACTCTGTCCCACAGGTTGATGGACAAATTAAGTTAACTACTTCAGATTAAAAAGTTATGTACTCACCATAACGTTTCATCTGAGTAGGTAATCTTCATTTGTCAGCAACCGACCCTCCCTCCATCCCCCTAACCTATAGTGCGTACTAGAAGGATTCCTAGCTCTTGTTCCAGATAAATTAGGTTAGGATTTACAGGTGACTCCTGTGCTATAATATTCTGTATTGCTAAGCAAACTCGATCTGAGGACAGGAAGGGTTAGCAGGGGATTATGGGTAAGGGGGAGGAGCTTGGAGCTCAGATCTTAGCTGTTTGAAACTGCTGGCTCGGATCCGATATGGATCCGATACCCACAGGTTGCTGACAAATGAAGATTACCTACTCAGATGGAATGTTATGGTGAGTACATAACTTCTTATTTCTTCCATATTCTGCAAAGCCTTTCTTAAAGGAGTTTTTCTTCTTAGCCTTCCTTTTAATGATCCATTCCCTCCATGGGATTTGACTTTGGTGTTGCAGTCCCTAACGTAAAAACTTTTTGACCCAGCTGGTTCCTGTGATCTTAAATTTCTTTCCTGGAAGATGGCCTTTTTAGTAACCATTGCTTCTGCCAAGAGGGTCTTGGCACTTCAGACTCTATGCATTAAGCCACCATTCTTGATTTTTCATAAGGACAGGGTGTCTTAGAACAAATCATTCCTTTCTACCTAAAATGGCTTCTGAAGCTAATCTCAATCAGTTGATTCCACTACCAGTCTTCTTCCTAATTACTATAATAAAGGGGAATACATCTTGCATTGTTTAGATGTCTACAGGCAATTGCATTTTTATTAAAGAGGACTGAGTATTTTAGAAAGTTGGAACAATTCTTTGTGGCCTTCTCTCAGAACAGAAATGGCCAGGCAGTTTCTAAAGTGACTATACCTTCATTTATGCTAGTAGGCATCTAGAATTATCCAAACCAGTGAAGGCACACACTATTCCATCAGCCTTTTTGTCTAGACTTTCCTTTGTTGAAATTTGTGCTGCTGCCACTTGGTCTAATACTCACACTTTCATTATACACTACAAATTGGACTTGGTATCCAGGAACAGGGCTTCCTTTGGTTCCTCTGTGCTCAGGCATATCCTTCCTTGAGGCCACCCACGATGCATAGTAGCTGGGGACACTGACTCATCTGTGATGAATAATGGCATGGATAGCATCGGATAAAGAGTTATGTACTTACCATAACTTGGCATCTGTGCTATCCAGTGTCATTATTCATCACATTCCTGCCCTCCTTCCCCCTCCCTTCTTCCCCCTCCCTTCTGAGGGCTCTGGTGAGGCTGAGCTGGCTTATATTTTTTGAGCACTTTTTTTTGGCCCCTGATGCAGACTGCTGCATTTCAGCTATTTTTAGCAAAATCGATCTCAAGGTCAGAGGGTAGCAGGGGATTATGGGAAGGGCAGGAGCTTGAGCTCTGGATTTGTCAGAGAAGTTGTCAGGTCAGATCTCAAGCCCATCTGTAATGAAGAATGACACTGGATAGCACAGATGCCAAGTTACGGTACGTACATAACTATTTTTTTGTTTGTTTTTGTATTTTTTGTCTGTAGCCAAGCTATTTTTGGGTTAACAGTGTTTGGATTAAGACAGGATGATAAATTCATTAACCTATCGGTTTAGGAATTCCATTTTTTTTTCTCTTCCTCTTTTTATTTTCCCCCCTTTGTACTCCTCAGAATCGACATTTTATAGTTTGCGGGGATGTTATTAATTGACTAAAATATTTGACAGTCATTAGCCCTGAATATTTTGTTGTACCCTATATTTAATAGGCTTGAAGGTAAGTCATGATTCTCAGCTTTTAAGTTTATAATTAGCTATCATATGCATTTTTTTTCTTTTTGTTTGCTAAAGACTTGGTTGGACTTGTCTTATGTGGAATTTTATCATCCATATATAGCAATTTTTTTTTATTTTTGTTTCTCCTGTTTTGATCCTTAATATTGGATTTTTGCCATGTTAATCTATTTAATTGAAAGAGCATGGAGTGTGCTGATTTATCTTTTTCTGAAAAATTGGAGAGTAATCAGTTGAGCTCTTGAGTGGCCTGAGACCTGACTTTAACAAATTTTAAATTCCGTCTTGCTAGAGTTGTTAAGGTTGGGTCTTGGGCTAAGCAGTAACATTTACCAGCACTGACCAATGGAAGACAGTGGTAGAGTAAAAGATTTGA
This sequence comes from Protopterus annectens, assembly GCF_019279795.1. Classification (NCBI taxonomy): domain Eukaryota; kingdom Metazoa; phylum Chordata; order Ceratodontiformes; family Protopteridae; genus Protopterus; species Protopterus annectens. Next base: position 795,643,796 of record NC_056743.1, on the reverse strand, counting down.
TCTGAACTTGCTGTTTTCATTTGCTCTTCAACCTGAGGCACTCTGATCTGGCACAGATACAACTCGGCCGCACACTCCAGCATCGGATCCAAACTCCAAGCTCCTCGCTCCTCCTCTACCCATAACGCCCCTGTCTCCCTCCTCCCCTCAGCTCTCGTTTGCCTCTTGTTAGAATAGCAGTGTGGTTCCTTAGCTCCAAGCTCCTTTTACAGTAAGTGGTTAATTTTTTGGGCTTTTTTCTTCACTCTTCTGTCATCTTTATCTTCTCTTTACCCTTTCTACCCTACCCTATCCCTGTGCACTCAGGCATCGGGAAAAAAAACTCTCTCTTTTGCTCTCTTTGTCCTCCCTTCCTTGTATGGCTGAGTGAGTGTGTGGTTTGTTTTTTCCTGCTTGCCATGGCTGATGCCCTAAGCTGGGCTTCAGGAAATGTGCAGTGTGGCCACAAACTTTCCCTATCTGATGGCCACACTCCGTGCGTGGTCTGTTTGGGTGTACCTTACCTGGACACATCCTTCTTAGTCTGCGCAGGCTTCAGCCCCCACGCCTTGATCGACAGGATGAACAAACTGATTTTTAAAAGCCTCCTTCCTCCACCCTTAGAGGCCTCTACTTCTTCCTCTGCCTCAGCTTCTGAGACTTGACCTCCCCCCAAGAAGTTCAGGGCTGGGAAGAAGGCCAGAGCCAAAGAGTGGGATCAGCCTAGGAAGTGGTAATCAGACCGCCCTTCCTCGATCGAACACCCGGCCAAGTCTCACCCTGATCCAAGCCACAGCTGCCCTCTGCTCCACTCAACTTGTTTTTCACCGGAGCCGGAGACCTCCCGGGCTCAGTCCCCTCTCTCTGCCTTCCCTTGGTACCACTCCAGGCCCGGCTCGGTGGCTTCTTCCATCCAGTCCTCTTGAAGCCTTTCTGAAGCCGAGGTGGACAGGATAATGTGGAAGTTTATTTGAGCCCAGATTCAGTTGGGAGTCTTGCTTGCTCCTTTCTCCTCTGGGGCTGGGAGCATGCAATCCATTTTTCTCCCCATTACTCATTCTCCAATCAGACCTCTGATTTCGGTGTTATTGGGTCCGAGGTTTCCTGGTGTCGAGGGGTCAGCACCAATGGGTCTTGGTACCTCGATGCTGACCATTGCCCTAAGTGATGTTAACTTCGAGGCTTTCCGGGTTGTCCCTTCCTCTCAAAGCCTCGGTGCTTGGTGGCTTGGGTCCAACTCCCTCCTCAGTGCAGGGGGCAGCGGATCCAGCCTTGGCCATGCCAACTTCAGGGATCTGCTCGCCTTCAACCTTCGAGGTGGTGGACAGGGTCCTTTCGGCTCCTTCAAGACCCTTGATGCTTTCCTCCTTGGAGTCCATCATGACTCCATATTTTTCTGGCCTGGAAACTGCCATCCTGCACCCTCAGGGACAAGCCTGTTGCTACTTCACTCCAGGACATTCCCCCTCAGGAACTCCCCAAGGCTTCTGAGTCCTCCCTGGAATTCCTCCCTCAGAAGTATATGTGCAAGAGGATGCACTTGGAATCCTCACCAGATTACCTCACGGATGATACTGTCTTGGTGGAAGGGGAGGGTTCCCCTTGATGACCCCCAGAGGCCGTCTCCTTTGGAGACTTCATGGAGATCCTTCGGCAACGAGGTGGGTGGTCCACCCAGAAGCCCAGCGCAGAAGAGTCTGCATTCCTGGAGGCATTTGGCACCGGACCCTCTACCTCCTGGATGTCCCCTCCTGCAGATCCTCTAGTGGACCCGAGTTCTTCTGGGGCATGGAAGGAACCAGATACAGGTGAACCTACCCCAGGTGCTTGTATAAGGTACTCTGTCCTCCTTCGGACAGACCACACTGGTCCAAGGGATCCCCAGTCGATGCCATGATGGTTGCGGTGGCCACCAAAAAAGAGCTCGCACATGGAAGCTCTTCAGTTCATACTCCAGGGAGTTTCAGGCAATGGATCATTTTGGAAAGCGGACTTGTGCATCAGCCACCTTTGGCTTATGTGCACTGAATTATTTGGCACATGTAATCTGATTGCAGAGGGACCTGGTTAAAGAGGTCGCGGAGACTGTTCCAGGGTTCATGTCGGCAGAGGAGAAGTTTTTTTTCTTCCCGCATGGCCACCCTTACTTCCATCTCCAATATGTCCATGAGGCTCCTATCACATGCTACCGAGGGTGCCTCTAGGGCTGTGGGAAGAGGTGTGGCCTTTAGGCAGCATGCCTGGCTCCAACTTTGTACCTTTTTGGGGTCCTTCAAGGCATTTTTCAGGAATGCCCCTATGATGATTCCATCTTTGAGAAAACGGTTCGTGATACCTTAGTCTAGAGCTAGAAGGATGGTAAGACATTGTCTGCCATTGAGATCCGCTTCTCGACCCCACAACAATCCTTCTCTAGGAGTCAGCATGGGGTATGGAAGATGTGGTTCTGGAAGTCTCTAGGCTCTTCCCAAGATGCTCAGGAGTTGCCTTCCCCCAGAGGCAGACTGGGATATGATAGACACTGCCGTCATGGCAGAGGGGATCCAAAGAACCAAGGGTCTTGGGATTTCTTCCCGGACAGTCCCTTTTAGCAATCCTGAGGGGTTGCCTGACTGCTCATCTATGGAAACAGTCGGGGGGGGGGGGGACAATTATCCCTGCACCCAACAGCCTGGGAGTCAATTACGAATGATCGTTGGGCTCTGCAGATCATGTCCAGAGGCTATTCAATCCCATTTCTACATCCCCCAGTTCCACCCAGATACCTCCCAGATGTGCTATCTGGTCAGTGGGAGGAGGCAGCCATAGAAATTACCAGGTTGCTTGAAAAACAAGTCATCTAACCTGTCCCCCCAAACCACTCTGGACCCAGCATTTATTCCACATTCTTTTTGGTGCCAAAGAAAATGGGGGACTTAAAACCCATTCTGGATCTTTCAACCATGAACCTGTCAGTTGTCAAGACGAAGTTCCGGATGGTCACCCTTCAGTGCATTCTGCCCGTCCTGCAGATCAATCACTGGATGTGCTCAGTGGACTTCAGGACGCATGCTACCATGTCAAGATGGACAGGTGCTCCTGGAAGTTCCTTCGCTTTTGTCGAAAGCCAAGCACTTTCAGTTCAGAGCACTCCTCTTTGGGCTCACCGCTGCCCCTTGGGTGTTCACCAAAGTGATGGCAGCAATTGCTGCTCACCTGTGGCAGTAGGGGTTTCAGGTTTTCCCCTACCTGGACGATTGGCTCCTCTCCACTCCCTCCAGGCATCGACTGATTCAAGCCAGGGATGGTCTGCTTCAGATTGTTCATTACCCGGGTATAACCATAAATCTCAACCAGTCTCACCTGGCACCGATACAGGTACTGGATTTCATAGGAGCTCAGCTAAATACTACCCAAGGCAGGGTGTTTCTACCTCAGGACAGACTGTTATCACTCTGTCACCGTGTGCTTTGCATCCTCCAACCAAACCTTCCCCCACCGCGTTTAGTTCTTCAGGCGTTGGGATCTATGGCGGCCACTATCACTCTCGTCTCAACTCCTTGTCTTCATATGAGGGTTCTGCAATAAACCTTGGCTATTCAATGGTCCTTGCTAGTCCTTTCCTTGTCACACCCTGTTCATCTATCCCATGTTTGCAAGGACTCCCTTCTTTGGTGGCTCCAATCCATGGACCTCCTCCAAGGTCGTCCATTTGTTCTTGCCTCCCCCGCGATCACGGTAACCATGGATGCCTCTGTGCTTGGGGGGGGGGGCATTGCATGGGAAGGATGGTCCAAGGCACGTGGTCCTCCCTGGAGCCAGTCTGCATATCAGTGTCCTGGAGATGAGGGCGGTGCTTTTGGCATTGCAAGCTCTCCATGCCTTTCTTCCTCCAGGGAGTATTGCTATACAGATGGACAATATGTCGGTAGTCTGGTACATCAACAAACCGAAGAACCAGATCTTGTCCCCTTTGTTGCGAAGCTATGAGATTGTGGAAGTTGGCGATCTCCACTGGCTGTTTACTGGTAGCAATGCACATTCCAGGGAGGTCCAACATTTTGGCTGACAGGCTCAGCAGATGTAGTCTGATGCCTTATGAGTGGTCCCTGAATCCTTCAATAGTGGAAAAGATCTTTCTAAAGTAGGGTCAGCCTTACTGCAATCTCTTCTGCTCTCCTTCCAATGTGAAGTGCAGTGAGTATTTCTCTCTGAACCCCCCTCTGGGGGAAACTTCCAGATACGCTTTAGTTCATGCTTGGCCCTCCGGTTTACTGTATGCTTATCCTCTGCTGCAATTCCCAAGTTCATTCGGAAAGCTCAATGCCTGGGGAGCTTAGTGATCCTCATTGCCCCCTTCTGGCCTTGCCAAGTTTGGTTCCCCACTCTGTGGTCTCATGTAATATGTCCTCATTGGATGCTAGATCCGGTTCAAGATCTGATTACACATCCCTCAGGGATTCCTCACCCAGACTTAGTAAGCCTGAAGCTCATGGCTTGGCTGCTCCAATTCCTGTGATAGTCAGGACTCCTGGTTTCTCTTCTCCTGTTAAGAAAATATTTGTAGCAGCTCACAAATCTTCCACCAGGAGGGTTTATTCAAGTAAATGGAAGTGTTTCTCGATCTGGACTTCTCAGCATGATCTGGATCCTTTTACTGCACTAGTTTCAGCTATTTTGGAATTTTTAGTGGACATCTTTAATCATGGCGCTAGTTTCTGCACAGTTAATGTGGAACTGGCAGCGATTTCCAACTTTCACATTGGTGAAAATTCAGCGACATTGGCTTCTTCTAAGCTTTGTAAGGCCTTTTTGAAAGGCACCTTTCTTCGTAGGCCCCTGGTTAGGGACCCAATGTCCCCTTGGGATCTTACCCTTGTGCTGCATGCCTTGGTTTCTCCTCCTTTCGCGTGTTCACGTTGTGAATGAAATTGGAGTTTTTTCTTAATTTGGAGTGCATTATTATCGGTCAGCACACTGGATTTACAGTATGGATACCAAGATTTACCTCTCAAGCTTCTCCCTTGAGGTGAATTTCTTGGCATCTATGTCTCTAACACATGATAATGTGGTTAGCATCCATGAACCGCTCATAATTCCCTGTTACTCATAGTGTTTAGTTACAGTTGAAAACTGGTCTGTACTGTTTCGTACCTCTAGTACTGAAATTGTTCAGCATTTGCATATACTCTGATTGCAGGCTTAGAACATCAAAATTTCTGTTTTGATTTGTTATTGGGAGTACAACAGGACCAGTACATTAACTAAAAAGTAGCAATGTAGCATGTCAGATATTTGTCTGGATATGATGCCATTAAAATATCGGCCTTTATATATTCTTGCAAATAACACCTTTCTAAGGTGATCTGCTATCTCTTTGTCATATAAAAATCTTGTGCCACAGGTTAATCAGGAATTGTCATGTTTTCTCAGCCTTTTCAGTGCATGTTTACATCAGTATTTAATAAAAACATTTATGTATGCATGGCTGTATATGTGTGTATGTGTATGTATATATATATATATATATATATATGTATGTATATATATATATATATATATGTATATATATATATATATATATGTATATATATATATATGTATATATACACACACACACATATCTGTATATGCATTTATGTATATCTTTTATTCCTTCCTCATATGTGTATGCATATATTTTTCCTTAGTTTTAATAGTAAGACTGTGGCTTGGAATCACAAACGGCACATTACCATTACCCATGCTAATTGGCATTATAGAGTGTGTACGGTTCTAAAACAGTGTAGCTGTGCATTAATATGAATAGTGTGGTATGCTCTTTATACTCATGAGCATATAATGACATTGAAATGAGGAACTACATGCAAATGATCCATAGGAATTATGGAAATGAGGAACTACATGCAAATGATCCATAGGAATTATGGAAATGAAGAAACCCAAAATGGGCAAATGTTTCCAAACATATAAGATGGGTATGCTATGGTGGTTCACATAGCCATTCTGAAAGCTGTGATTCTTGATGTATAACTGGACCAGTGCTAAGAATAGCAGCAGCAGCAGCACAATAAGTTCAAGCAGGTGCCACGGTGTTACATGTTGTGGCCCCTCATGTCTCCAGGAGGAGGTACAGACAGTGCCTGGCATATCACCTAGTCACAGACCAGTACACTGGTGTTCATTTATTTTTGCAGCAAAAAACTTGTTCAGGACCAAGTCGAATTGTATTGCCTACAAGCAGAATAAAGCATGGTGAGTGGTATGCCAATTTCAGTAGCTACAATGTATGTGTAACCTTAACCATTTTAGCTACTTGAACCATCCAGTGACATGAAGGAATCACATTAAGGATCATATTAGGGGACATCACAAGCATCAGCCTTATAAATCCTAAACCAGTTGCTTGATGTGATGATGTAGCATTTGGAAGAGCATGTCTGGTTACCCCAGGACAGCAGCATTGATAACCAACACCCTGCAGGTCTTTTATGGCATAGCTTTTTTACTTCATGGAAGTCCTAGATTGCACATGTGCTGCTGTCGTAGCCCCATCTGGTCCAGATGGCCTGCAGCATGTCAACAAAAGAGACTTCCATTCCCTCAGCTACTAGGTGGTGGTGTGCAGTCCCCAGACATTATATATAATGTGTTTGTTTGTTACCCAGGCAGTACATGTGATTCACACAACTTTAGCACAGATTTGACCTATAACAAAGCTTGTTGCAAGGAGACTTCCCACAGGGTCCACTGATTGGTAGGTGCACACACATTCTAGATAGGCTGGTCAATACACAAATACCATGGAAGCAGGAAGTAGACCACATATCTGATGTGTGTGCTGCAGGTGATGCCAGATGTGCTCTGGGGTACTGGCTGATGATCCCAGTTTGCAAACCCAGATCATATAAGAAATGATTTGTAATACTGGTCATGGAAACAATGTAGGGGAACACGTGTTTAGACTACTGAAGGGATACCTCAAATGTTTAGACATTTCAGGAGGGGTACTGCTGTACACAGTGGATATACGCAGCAATACCTTTTGTGTGTGTGCCATACTATACAGCATGGCACTGTGCAGACATCTGTAGCAACAGGTGAATATTATGCTAGAGCCTTCCATACCACACATTCTAGCTGAAGAATGGCAGGGTGGAAAATCATGAGAGGAGCATGCTGTATCAGCACTACAGAAAGAGCAGAGGCACATTACATTGCAGCACTTGGAAAGGGGCAGCATCTGGTCCACAGCTGTAGGCCATGGTGCAGATTATACAAATTTAGCATGATGCATGCATTACACATGCAGGCTGTGCTAGACAGTGCATGGAATGGCTGTGCTGTACATCAGACCACCACACCCACACAGGTTAGGAGGTGGGCACGGCACAGTTATCTTCACCTGCACGGGTGCTGGGGACACTGTGACAGGGGATTGCAATACTGTAATATGGAATATTATCATGGAGGTGACTGCATTAACCTAGTACTCTTTGAAATTGGAGTTGGCGATCACGTCTTGCAGTGGTGGGTGGAGCTGCCATGACATGACTGTTTACAATTTTTGTCTTGCTATGTTGGGGCTTCATGTAGTCTGAGGCAGGGAGAACTGAAGGTTGTATATGTGCACTCTGATAGACATCATTGCCCATGCCTAGAATTGTCAGGCTGTATACATACAGGTGACTAGTAGCCACCAATCTAGGGAAGGGGTAGAACTACAGGACCATGCATGTGCAGCCTAAGAGAAACATCTCAGACATGGAACTGCAGGAACACTATATTACCTTTGATGTGGACAGTGCTCACAACTGAAGTAGCAAACTGTGCATTAACAGTGTTTTTTTTTTTTTTTTGTCTGGCTTGGGAAAGTCTATGGCTAGCCTCATATCTGAAATCATCTATGTCCACAGACTGCATGGTCTGTGAAGGCAGCCCAGATGATGGTGACAGATATATCACGCAGACAAATCTGTGGAGACTACTTTTGCCACCATTGACTGAAACAGCATTGTGTGCTAACTGGCCCTATGCTCCGTGTCACTGTTCATTTGGTGCACATCATCCTGCAAATCCTGGACCACACTTGCCATCTGCATAATGCTGTAAATAACAGGCATCTGTCTGGATCACTGAACTGCACATCTGGTGGCTAACAGAGTCACAGCTACATCAGGGATAGTCCTGCAGTTGCGGCAGTTCCGAACATCTTGTGTCTGTCCCCAAAGATGGATGTGTACACTTCAGAAATGTAATGCTTATCAAATGCTTTGTGGGATGGGGAAATGGATAAAGACCCTGAGCGACTATCACGTGATATCTGACATGCAGAGATAAGGCTGTGTGCTCAGCCTGTACTTCTACAGGAGCCGCTCTAGTGGTGGCTGTGGGTGACTTCCACCAATAGTATTGCAGAAAGTGTCAGTATTTCATGCCACTTGCATGTTACCATCATCAACGGCAGCCCCAGATGCCCTGCTGTTATCACCCCTGTGTTGTACTGGAACTTCTATTAGTGGAACTTGTGAAAGCATTAACACACATGGCACCATTGTCAGCCCATATGGGCATATGACTATATAACCCCCTGTGCCATGATAGTGCTACGCATTAATATACAGATGTTAAGTTGTCTATCTCGCCTTCATTCTTGCTGGATGGGTTCGGAGCCGACCTCGGCTCCGACTCGGCCACTCTAAAAGCTCGAGAGTTGGTTCCACCGGCTCGAGGCTCCCCTTATATCCCACAATGCTAGGCGTGAGTTACCTCAGATCTCGTTTGCCGCTACAGCGATCGAGGTGTTTGGTTTCTACCGGCTTCTTGGTGAGTAACTTTGGAGTAAAATTTAGTATACTTAAACCCCTTTAGTTTTAATTTTAACAGTTGTCTCCCTTAGTTTAGTGGATTTTCTCCCCCTTTCTCTCTAAAATCCCATTTTTTCCACAAGAACTTATAAGTTCTTCCCTCGGGCCTTTAGGCCTTTTTTCTTCCATCCCCTAGTGGTGTGTGTGTGTTTTTTTCTCAGAATTTAAAACTTTGGTAGTTTGTTTTATTTTTTGAGTTTAAAATAGGATAGGGTGTAATCAGTGTGTTTGACTGGGTGTGTGTGATTACACTTTTTCTAAAATGTCTAAAGACTCAAAAATCTCAGGCTTCAAGAAGTGTGACTCGTGCTGTCAGAAAATGTCTCTGACAGACGGTCACACTTCTTGTGTCTACTGCCTGGGACCTTTGCACCTGCAGGACTCCTGTGCTGTATGCCATGGCTTCAGCCCCAGGGTCCTGCAGGAAAGTAAAAACAAACTGATTTTGAGAGGTTTACTCAAGCCTGAGGGTTCCCTTACTGTCTCTTCGGGAAAGTCCTCCAAGGCTTCTAGGTCCTCGGCTCCAGCTACTGAGCCGAGACCTAAGGCTACGAAACCTCCGTCTACATCGGCTCCGGCTGGAGCCGATGAGTCTCAGTCTACAGTTTCTGTGGTTTCCTCGGCTCCGGCTGGAGCCGAGGTATTGGAAATTCCTGTGTCGGTTCCGACCAGACCTTCGGAACCGACATCTAGAAAGAGGTCTAGGTCACCGTCCCTTGGCTCCGTTCATTCAGCTCCAGCATCTCCTCTGCTGTCTGAACGGAGCCATAGATCTCACTCCTCTAGGTCATCGAGGCTGTCGGACCATGACCTTCAGAGGGTAGTGAGTCGACTTCTTAAGTCCGAGGCACTGGCCCAAATGCTTCAGAGCCCGACTCATCAGTCGATGCCTGACCCTGTCCCTCATTATGTTCCTCCTCCGACTCCGTTGAGCTCGGAGCCGGGGCGTTTCGGAACCGAGACTGTGGTAGCGTCGGAGCCGATACAAATGTCTTCGGCCCCATCGTCGGCTCCGATTTCTTCCTTAGAAGAATCTCGGCGCCGGACTTCCATCGTCGGCTCCGAGGGGGTGAGTGGCATCGGACCCTTGTCCGACCCCGCTCTCCCTCTCGGGGCTTTGGCGCTGGTGTGTTCGGCTCCGACATCGGCCTCGGAGCCATCACTGTCGGTGCCGAGGGAAGTTTTTAGCTTTTCGGAGCGGGGACCTCTGGCTCTGCCTGACAGGGGTGCGTTCGAGGTCATGCGGAGTGTGTTAGAACCTGGTTCTATTCCACAGTCGGCTCCGTCCGCCCCTCCCTCTTCGGTGCCTCAGGTCAAGTCGACTCACTCCCTCATCCCGGACCGCAGAGAGCCAGCTCCTCAGGAATCCCCTGTGGGGATCTCATCCTCTTCCGAGGCCTCTCCTGATTTGGCAGAAGAGCCCTCTCGGAAGAGAAAGTGTAAGAGGAAACACATAGACTCACCTGAGTCCATCACCTCTGACACAGATTTAGAGGATTCCGAGGGTTCCCCCCGTTCCCCTTCTGAAGATGTCTCATTTGCAGACATTCTAGAAATCCTTAAGCAGAGGGAAATTGGCCAGCCCTCAACCCTTCGGAGGATGAATCTGTGTACCTTGAGGCGTTTGGCTCTCGTCCTTCCACCTCCTGGGTGTCTCCCCTTGACCCCCTCATGCAGGTGGTAGCAAAAGGCATGGACGGCTCCTGATTCAGTGGACCCCACTCCCAGGAGACCCTCAAAATTCATTACAGCACCAGCAGATAAACAGTTTCTGACAAAAGGAGTTTCTGTGGATGCTATGGTGGTTGCTGCTGCCACTAAGAAGGAACTAGCTGATCCTTCAGTGCCTGTCCATCCACCTAACAAGGAATCTAGGTCCATGGACAGGTACGGAAGCGGATGTTCTCGTCAGCGACCTTTGCAATGCGTTCGCTGAACTACCTATGCCATTTTACTCGTCTTCAAAGGGACTTGATCAAAGAAGCGGTGATATGTTGAAGGATCCTACAGCTGCGGGTTTTCAAGACAAGATGAACACTCAGCTGGCTACCCTGAACTCCATAGCTAACTCCTCCATGCGCCTCCTTTCGTATGCGGCTGATGGAGCGAGCAGGGCCGCAGGAACAGGAGTGGCCTTACGTAGGCATGCCTGGATGCGGTTATGCAACTTTGCGGACCCCTTTAAAACGCCGCTCACTAATTCCCGCTTGATGGATCATCTCTTTTGGTCCTCAAGTGAAAGAAACCTTGACTAGGTGCGAGACTGATGGCAAGACTCTTTCTGCCGCCGGAGTCCGTTTTCTACTCCTTCTAGGCCTTACCCCAAGGGCCAGAAAAGTGGAAAATGTGGTTCCAAACAATCTCAAGGGACTTTGCCTGACGCACAGAGTCGGTTCCCGCCAGAGGCAGAGGGGGAACAACAATGGTAGACGCTTCCCTAAAGGCAGAGGGGTCCAGAGAACCAGGGCAATCGAGAAACTTTCTCCGATAAGCCCTTTCAGCATCCCTGAGGTGTTGCCCGACTGTCCACCTTCGAGGCAGTCGGGGAAGATTGTCACTGTACCCAGAAGCCTGGCTATCCCTAACTCGAGACAAGTGGGTACAGTCCATCATTTCCGAAGGCTATTCCATTCCCTTTCTTTGCATTCCAAACCGATCAAAAAAATCCCTTCCAGATGTTCCACCCGCTCAAAGGGATCTTGCAGCTTTGGAAATTTCAAAACTGCTTGCAAAAGAGCAATTCAACCAGTTCCAGCAGACCAGCAAGGATCCGAATCTACTCCAGGTTCTTTTTAGTTCCCAAAAAAACAGGGGACTGGAGACCAATTTTGGATCTCAGTATCTTGAACAAGTCAGTCAAGAAAACACGATTTCGGATGGTCACGCTACAGTCCATACTTCCCTATTGGGAAGAAAAACTGGATGTGCTCCATAGACCTTCAGGATGCGTACTATCATATAAAAATGAACAGACGCTCCAGAAGATTTCTCCGCTTCAGGCTGGGAACCAGTCATTTTCAATTCAGAGCCCTGCCCTTTGGACTCACCACTGCCCCCCGGGTGTTTACCAAATGTATGGCAGTGGTAGCTTCTCACCTGAGACGCCAAGGATTCCAGGTGTTTCCATATTTGGACGACTGGCTCCTTACAGCTCCCACCGAGCATCTTCTTCTCACAGCCAGGGACTACACCTTTCGCACTTGTCAAAACTTAGGCATTTCAATAAATTGCGAAAAGTCTGTTTTGTCGCCTTGTCGTGTTATTACCTTCATAGGCGCAATTCTAGACACAGTCAACATGTCTGCGAGGCTAACAGATCAGAGAATAACAGACATACAAAACTGGTCTCGCTCATCTTCAGCAGCAACAGAGTCAAAGCCAGGTTAGTTCTGAAAGTATTGGGGATTATGGCGGCTGCCATACCTTTGCTTCCATTAGCCAGATTCCACATGAGAATCCTTCAATGGATGCTCTTCACACAATGGTCATACCAGCAACTTCCGATGTCCCACACCATTATGATCACGCAAACATGCAGGAATCATCTTCTGTGGTGGATGTCTTCCCCTCAGCTCTTATTGGGAAGACCCTTTATTCCTCCCCCTCCAGTTGCTACACTGACAACGGACGCCTCCCTGATCGGGTGGGGGGGGCATTATCAGGGCAGAACTGTCCAGGGCACATGGCAACCAGAAGAATGCCACTTGCACATAAATGTTCTAGAGATGAGAGCAGTGCTTTTAGCGTTGCAAGCCCTTCAAGACTCTCTTCCCTTGGGAACGATAGCATTCCAGACGGACAATATGTCTGTAGTGTGGTATATCAACAAACAAGGCGGAACCAGGTCCTAGCCCCAGTGTCGAGAAGGACTCAGAGTGAGGCAATGGGCGATTTCTTGTCAGCGTATTCTGATAGCAACGCACATCCCCGGAAAGTCCAATCAAATCAAGCACAAGTTGAGCAGAGCTATCCTCATGCCTCACGAGTGGTCTCTGAAAGACTCTGTTGTGAGAGAAATTTTTCTCAAGTGGGGTCAGCCTTGCTGCGACCTTTTGCTACTCCCCAAAACAGCAAGTGCAGAGATTATTTCACCCTATTCCCTTTACCAGGCCAGCCCAGCAGAGACGCTCTAGTCCAAGTTTGGCCCCGGGGACTTCTGTATGCATTTCCTCCCTTCCCACTAATCTCTCAAGTGATACAGAAAGCTATCGCTCAGAAGGCCTCGTTGATCCTCATTGCTCCTTACTGGCCTCGACAGGTTTGGTTCCCCTTTCTGCATCATTTTCTGTTGGCGCGACCTTGGCATCTGGACCTAGTTCCAGATCTTTTGATCCATCAGTCGGGTCAGTTTCATCGCTCCCTTCCCTCTCTGAACCTCACTGCTTGGTTCCTCCAATTCCAACCTTAGCCAGGCTTCCTCAAATATCTCACTCTGTTCGAGATATTTTGATAGCTTCCCATAAATCTTCCACTAGAAAGATTTATTTGAGTAAGTGGAAACATTTCGCCTATTGGGCTCAAGGAAAGGACATAGATCCTTTCACTGCTTCCATCCAAATGGTCCTTGATTTTCTAGCTGAACTCTTCCATGCAGGTTCATCTCCTTCTACTCTTAAAGTTCAACTGGCAGCTATTTCTAACTTTCATGTGGGTATTTCAGAGTCTGCCATAATGTCCCACAAGCTTTGCAAAGCCTTTTTGAAAGGAGTTTTTCTACTCAGACCTCCTATAAGAAATCCTCCTCCTCCTTGGGACCTAAATTTAGTTCTTAGTTCTTTGATTCTTCCCCCTTTCGAACCTGCAGCCTCCTGTTCTTTAAAATCGCTATCATGGAAGACTCTCTTTCTGGTAGCTATTACTTCAGCTAGAAGAGTTTCAGAACTTCATGCACTCAGCTGTCGACCTCCTTATCTGTTGTTCCATAAGGACAGGGTATCTTTACGAACCAACCCGTCCTTTTCCTAAGATAGCCTCGGCGTCTAACCTAAATCAAAGCATTGACCTCCCTGTGTTTTTTCCAGAATATTCCAATAGGTCTGAACAAAAATTGCATTGGCTAGATGTTCATCGTCAGTTAAGGTACTATTTGGATAGAACCAAACAATTCAGAAAATCTGACCAGCTGTTTGTCTCCTATGCAGAAGGCAGAAAGGGACTTTCAGTTTCAAAGGTATCATTATCTAGATGGCTATCATCTCTGATTTCCCTTGTTTATGAAATTAGACACCAAAAGCTGCCTAACAAACCTAAAGCCCATTCCACCAGAGCTTTGGCTACTTCTATAGCCTTCCAAGACAGACTGCCTATTGACACCATTTGTGCAGCGGCTACTTGGGCTACTCCTCACACTTTCATTTCTCATTATAAGTTGGATTTAGCTTCTAGGCATAGAGCTAACTTTGGTTCCACTGTTCTCAAGAGTCTGTTCCGTTAGGCCACCCGGGACAAGGTGCTAGGGACGCGGTCCCATCCAGCAAGAATGAAGGCGAGATAGACAACTTAACATATAGAAGTTATGTTCTTATCATAACGTTCCATGTTAGTTGTCTTCTTCTTGCCTTCTTCTTGCGCCCCACCCTCCTTCCCCCTGGCCTGGACAGACCTAGAGGAGTGTTGATTGTGACCTCTCTTTCTACCACCTCTTACTTTAGGTATATGCTACTGTGCATATTGTCCTGGATCAGGATGCAGGTCACCCTTCTCTTCTCCCTGGTTTATAGAGGTGGACTTTGTTTATAATTATTCTCTTACTAGTATAAGCTGGGTCTAGCTTACAAACGAGATCTGAGGTAACTCACGCCTAGCATTGTGGGATATAAGGGGAGCCTCGAGCCGGTGGAACCAACTCTCGAGCTTTTAGAGTGGCCGAGTCGGAGCCGAGGTCGGCTCCGAACCCATCCAGCAAGAAGAAGGCGAGAAGAAGACAACTAACATGGAACGTTATGGTAAGAACATAACTTCTATTTTATAGCATATGTCAATTGACATATTTGTCATTCAGGTTGTCATTCAGGTTGTTTTGGTTGTAGATGAGAATTTCCTGGAATAATAGATATGCATGTGGGCTTTGGTCAATCTTGCTTGCAGAAATGTAGTTGAATATGTTATATTGTATTATGATACTTATCACTATCCTTAGTGCTTCTCCTTCTGGTACTTGGGTGATTGACGCTAGTGCTGTTCCCTCATTCAGGCCATCCTAGGTATGATGAATTGCCCCTCTCTGGCCAACAAGTGAGACAAAAATCCTCAACCTCAGTGAGCCAGTGCACAGCGTGCTATCAGTATGTGGTAGCAATAACTGTATGCGTCATGGTGAACACAAAGCCCTCGCGTATAGAGCATTTGCACACCTAAAGTGTTGTGGTGCAGCACTACAGTCATATTAGTCATACTACAGAGCTACAGCCATGTTGTAGTGCCACTGTGCAACCCTACTTTGCATGACACATGATTCTCTTTGTGGATGGTTGCATGGATTTTGATACCATTTTGCTGCTCTGGTGGACCTGATTGAAAGGCTGTGGCTACTGTCAAGCAGTGGGGAGTGTATATTTCCAAAATGGTGTGCCAGTGAGTGCAAGATTTTCTTCTGTCTGCTTAGTAACTTCAAGGAGTACCTGCTGGGCTGTTATGATGGACCACTTGCGTGAAGTGAATACCTGGCACAATCTGGCTGGAATGGTCTGTAATGCCACTTGCTTCATCCTTTCTATAGAGTAGTGCTGGCATAGGTACAGTGACATAAAGTGATGCCACTCTGACCTCCTTCATGAGTAGGAGACAGAAGTTCAGGATAGAGAGAGAGAGAGAGAGAGAAAGAGAACAAAGTGAAGCATTTCTTAAGTTCCAGTATCTTAACTGTTGTAGATTTACACAAAAAACTGCATACTTTTTCTAGTAACAGAGGTGTGGCAGCATAACATGGTTTGATGCTGCAGAAAGCAAGAACTCTTCTTCCAGCCACAGAGCATGTTTAATATTTGTGATAGCTCACTGAATAACTGTTTTTTACAGTGTAACTGTTACTGTGTATGTAACATGTCAATGCAGTAATATTCTCCAGTTGTGAAAGAGGTGGAGGTGAGGCTTTTGTCACATTAGTTTGCACCAGCTTCAGCATGTGACACTCTGTTGTCAATGCTTGGTGGATTTGTGTCTTACCAGGGTGATGATGGGGCCTTTGCTGAAGGTGACCTGAAAGTGTCACTCTTGCCCTCTGTGTCAGCTTTTCAGAAAGGGGGAAGTGAATGCTTCTGTCTTGATAATGAAATGGAAGTGACTGTGGTCATCTGCTAGCATCATTTGGCTGGCTGCTGCTGGGATGCACCACCATTTGGGTGCCTTCTTCAGCAACATAGGGCATCTTGTGGCATGACAGGCAGTGTCTTGTAATCATTTGGCCCTACCCATAATATACTGTCTCACTCTGTGTTTCTTTGTCTGTCTGCCCCTGCTTTCTTGCCCTTCCCACTCTAACTCATCTACAGGCATTCCTCACTACAATACCTCCTGCATAACTTACAAAAGGGACTCTTTCCAGACAAAAAAAAAAAAAAAAAAAACTGTCCTCCCACCTTTCATAACTTATGGTTACCATTGTGTTTCCTTCTGCTTGCTGTTCCACCATTTTCTACTTTGCACTCTCCCCATTTATATGATGAACAGAGTTGCCACTTTACTGTGCAAACCCAAATTGGTATATATCTGTTGGCTGCAATGCTACCAGTCTTATGCTGGATGGGCACTCCATGCAGTTGCACAGTGCTTCATGCATGAGTGTGCGTTACTCTCCTGAGTCTCTGTTGTGCCTGTCATGTCCTTCACATTGTTACTTGGACTACTGCAGTGCTACTCTGGTTATAGAGCAGTATAGCTTATGTTTGTTATCAATATGCTTGTCTTCATTTGAGTTTCTTTGCTTAGCTGCTGGAGCTATTTAATGCGTAATATATGTCTGAATAGCTGTGCTGCTGTTTGTGCAGCTACTTCCTTGAGAATTAGACATGTGCACTTGCACTGCAGTCATCCGTGAATCATGTCTGTTATTTCATACGTTCAGTAGTACCTATGTTTGTGGCCAGTAATGATTGGGTACATAGTGTCCTTATTAAGTATTTATTTATCCTTTGTTGACCAGGTTAGTCCCACTAGGCTAGTAGCCTTTTTTCAGGTAAGGGCATCAAGGAACTTCCCCCAACTCTCTTTGCTTAGGAGGAAGTTTTGCCTTGAGGCACAGGGTGGTTGCATCATACAACATCAGGACGAATCTCATTCTTATTCTGCCGTTGGAAAATGTTGCTGTCGAAATTACAACAATGGTTTAGATGATGATGATCTAAAAGTTATAATTAACAAAGATGATCCAACACCTTTGAAAACTGATTCGTGGAGTCAAATTATGGACAAAATATTATCTGAAGAGTGAGAGGACTTGCTTGTGCTGGAAATGGTCTTCAAATGCCCTCCTTTGAATTGCATTTTTCTGGTTTGTTCTTTGGCTTCTTTCCAGAATGCTAGCCGTTTTATGCTTCCCACCACCTCAGGTCTATCATATGCTGATGCTTTTAAAGCCTCTGGCATTTCATTTGATATTATGTATGTACAAAATTCATTACTAGTTGTACATTTTTCTACTAAAAATAGCTCTGCAGTTGATAGATATGCTGTTTGGGACAAAGTTGCTGTCCCTCTGGGCATTTCCTTATAGGATGTCTATGCATTTTTTTCATACAAGAAAATAACCTGTTTGTGACATTACATTTAAATTTATTGATGTTGCTGGGAAAGTTTTATAAAGTATAGAAGAAAAGAAACTTTGTTATCTGTGGAATGCATATTCCGTCTCCATTTCCAACATGTCTTATAAGCGAAAACAATTTTGTTCTGCTGAAGCTGACGAAGCTCAAGTTAAATGATTTTTTCTATTCATTGTAAACATGTTACTGATATAAGGAAAATGCTTTAATGCGTAGAAGGTTATGGAATGGAGCCTAGGAAATTTGTGTATATTTTTGTGTTAAGAATGATAAAAGTTGTACATATTCCTATAGTTGTGAATGTTGCTGGAAACCGATCTTAAGTTTCTTAGAAGATTTGACTAAGACCTTTTTTTTTTTTTTTTTTTTTTTTTTTTTTGTGGCTGAATTAATCATTTAATTAAAAATTGCCCTAAACTCAAATATAGTCAATGTGAGGAACTGGTCATACTGCTGCTAAATGTGTGCCTTTTTGTAGAAAATACAGGAGGAGGTCATTTTTGGTTTGACTGCTCTCTCTTATGAGAGCCCGAACATAGTACTGATAAGCAAACAGAAAATTTACGGATAGGTATAGCTTAATCAAAAATAGTCTATTCTTACTGCGGAATCTAATGTTACACTTGAAAGTGGAAATAAAGATGATAGTAGGCCAGAATTAGTAATTTTAAAACAAAGGTGAAAAGAGAGATGTTACTTCTAGTTCTCTTTTAGTTAACTATTGGTAAAATAGTTCATAAACATAAAATAAAATAAAATGTTAAACGTACAAAGATAGGCAAAGGATAGTTTAACTGCGAGTTGTTTGAATGTTAGTAGTTTGTTAAATGAACATAGATATTTTTATTGAGATTTGTAGAAACAGTGGAGTTGAAATTTTCGGTCTGTAAGATATTAGATCTTTAAATGCTATGCAGAGACATCAAGTAGAAAGTATGTAGGGTTATATATTATGGAGACGATACTTGTTCTAGAATAGCTACTCTTTTCCGATCACATGTGGCATTATATTTTCTAGTTGGCATCCCAGGTCGATAATTGATATGTGATATTACTCATTTTGGTATTTTTCGATTTAGTTATTTATGCATCTTATATTTTTCAGTTTAGGAAAGAATTATTTATTGATTTACTGTTATTTATATTTGTCGATAGTCTTATTATTTTAACTGATTATAAAGGCCCTATTTATATAAAAGGGAAGCTCTCTAAAGAAATTGATTAACCTGATGTTGTTAATCTTCGTTCATTCCTTACTGATGGGTTATGGATTCTGTCCTCTGAACCGAGCCGGTCTTATGTCAAGCTCGCGTCAGCCAAAAACTCTCGAGCCAAGATCCTACCCAGAATGCACTGCTCATTGTTACCTCCAATCTTGTTTGCCGCGTTGCTATGCAGCCGTGTCAACCCACTCTCTCTCTCAGCTAAGTGAATAATTTTTCAAAAGTTTCTATACTGTTAGTACTTAAAAAATTTTCAGTCAGTTACTATTACTATACTCCTACCCTATGGTATCTTTGACTCTCTCCTTGTAGTTTCTTTACCTTTATTACCCTTTTTCTTACCTTTGAGGTAATTCTTCATTACCATCGTTGGTTATCCTTCCTTTCTGTCTTCTTACCCTTCTGGGTAACTTTCTTAACTCTTTGGTACTGTCGTTCTTCTCCACATCATTATGTCAGACAACAAAAGTAGTGCTGGTTTCAAACAGTGGAAGGATTGCGACCATAAGTTACTACATTCTGATGATCATGATTTATGTGTCTATTGCTTGAATGTCTCCCACCTTACAGTGGAACCCCCTTGCGGGATTTGTAGAATATTTTCGACCAGGACTCTCAATGAAAGAAAGAACAAGTTAATCCTGAAAGGTCTCCTCAAAACTCCTTTCTGTGAGGCTATCTCTGTGTCGGAGGGCTCACCCCCTCCTGTTAAACCCCATAAGAGCCATTGCTCTTCCTCCTTGAGGTCGCTCACTTAATCTCCCTCTGGAGATTGCAGGGAGTCTACTCATAAGAAGGTAAAAATTTCTAGTCTGGTGCTGCCATCTGTGACCCTTTCTGCTCCAGCCTCGGCACCGGCCCAGTTGATTCTTGCTCCAGCTATGTCCTTTTTCTCACCACCGGCACTGGAGTTCCCAGTGCAGACACTTATGGCTCCGACAGTTTCATCGTAGCCTTTACCGGCACCAGTTCTGAAGGTACAGTCTCCTGCGGTACCATTGGTGCAATCTCCTTTCGGTCCTGAGTTTGACTATACTGTCCTCTACAGTGCAGACACCAACATGCTCTTCGGTGCAGTCCTTTTCGGCACTATCATTATCACCAGTGCAGACACCTTCCTCGACGGCACCATACTGCTTAGTGCAGACACTTGCCTTTACGGTGCAGACACCTTCGACTTCTGTGGCGCTGCCTTTGTCGGCGCAGACTACCTCGACACCCTTCTCAGTGCAGACACCCTCTGCTCCGGGCTCTGCATCACTAGAACTAGCAAGGACCAAGTACTCTCCTTCTTTGGATCCATTTGTTGGTAGCCAATATAGCCCTTTTCTAGAAAGGCCAGAATCACCTTAAGGTTTCTCTGAGGTCGACCAGGAGCCTCTCTGAGCAAGATGTGTTGTGGCTTGTTGACCCAGTTGCTTGTGGAACCATCTAAAGCTACGTTCCCTCTTTCAGGTGAACGTATTTCTCCTCTGACGCCAACGTACACTCCTCTTTCGACTTCCACGCAAGCATCGAAGCCCCTTCCTCTGACAGCAGCTTCCCTCCCTCCCTTAGACCCCAATAGTGGAACTCACTTTGGAGCTGGAGTCATCCTTCTGGCCTTCAGTGCACTGGACATCGTGCTCTTCTCATGCTAGTGGCTGTGCCATGGGGGAGGGCATTCTTGGTTCCATGCCAATTTTTTTCTGTGGCACCCTCCAGGAATCCTCCCTTCCTCATATTCCACAGCCTTCTTGAGACTCCTGATCTCAGGGTCAACTCAGAGTGGGGTGTGACCCCGGTTCTGAGGTTGTTGTGCTCTGTTCCAGGCTCCCATCCCTCGTCAAGCGGCCCGGCCTTCCAGGCCTTGGAGAGGGTGCTTGCCTTCACTGGCACAGCTCCCATGTCAGAGTCCTCTCCACCCTCTGTGCTGCAGCTCTCACAAGCTACAACCACCGGATGCCGGGCACAAGGGCCTCAGGTGTCTCCCCCTCAGGAGACCCCCTCTTTGCAGTCTTCCCCAGAACTCCTCACTGAGGAAGTACCTCGCAAGATTTCGTGAAAGAAGAAGCACATGGACTCCACTGAGGAGTCTTTGACCAAAGATACGGACTTTGATGATGGGGAAGGGTCCCCACGGTCACCCTCTGATGAGGTGTCCTTTGGCGACATTCTAGAGATCCTAAGACAGAGGGGTAACTGGAAGTCCTCCAATCTTTCTTCAGAGGAATCCACATTCCTGCAGGCCTTTCATGCCTGCTCCTCTACCTCCTGGGTTACCCCGCCGGCCGATGAGCTTGTCCAGCTCATCATCCAGCATACATGGAAGGCTCCTGACACCCTTGAAGCTATAACGTGTTGGCCTTACAAGATCTGATCTCCCCCAGCTGAGCATCCCCATTGGTCAAATGGTCTTCCAGTAGATGCCATGGTGGTGGCAGCTGCAACTAAGAAAGACTTGGCAGAAGAGAGCCAGACTGTCCATCTGTGTGTTTGCTTCATCAACCTTCGCAGTAAGGTCCTTGAACTATTTGGCACACATTACAAGGCTCCAGAAGGATCTTACCAACCAACTCTCTGAAACCTTGGCAGGAGATGTTTCTGATGAGGTCCATGACAACATAGCTTCTCAGAAAGCGACCCTAGAATCCATATCCAATTCTTCCATGTGTCATATTTCACAAGCAGTGGAAGGAGTGGCTAGAGCGGCAGGCGGAGGCATAGTCACGAGACGACGTACCTGGATGTGCCTTTGTGACTTTGCGGACTCCTTTAAGCTTCCTTTATGAATGCCCCCATCGAGGCCGCTTCTTTGTTTGGCCCTAAAGTTAGATACGCTGGCAAGGTGCGAACAAGATGGCAAGAATGTATCTGCCATTGGTGTCAGGCACTCCACTCCTCAACGATTCTACTCCAGAAATCAGAGGAGCGGGAAGATGTGGCATAGAAAATCACAGGGCTCTTTCCGTGACACATGTGCCAAGTTCTCCCCTAGAGGCAGAGGGGAAAACTCCAATAGAAGATGCCTCTTTCGGGGCAGAGGAGGTCTGCGAAACTGGCGTTCCAGAGATTCTTTCTCTGGCCAACCCTGTCAGCGCTCCTGAAGCGTTACCCGACTGTTCACCTCTGGAAGCGGTCGGGGGTCATTTTTCCTTTACACCACTGCCTGGCAAAACATAACCACCAACTCTTGGGTATAACGGATAATATCCGGAGGCTATTGTATCCCCTTTCATCTCTGTCCAATCTCACCCAGAGACTTACCCAACGTTCCACCCAGTCAGAAGGAAGCAGCAGCACAAGAAATTCCGAAAGCTGCTACAAAAAATAGTCATCCAAACGGTCCCCCCAGACCAGGTAGGATCCGATTTTTACTCAAGGTTCTTTTTGGTGCCAAAAAAGACAGGGGACTGGAGACCAATTCTAGATCTCAGCACACTGAACAAATTTGTAAAAATAGAGAATTCGGATGGTCACAGTTCAGTCTATCCTTCCTTTTCTGGAAGAAGATGATTGGATGTGCTCTGTAGATCTTCAAGATGCGTATTACCATATAAAAATGGACAAGTGCTCAAGAAGATACCTCCGCTTCCGCATAGGAGCCAGTCACTACCAATTTCAGGCACTGCCCTTTGGTCTCTCGACAGCCCCCAGAGTGTTCACTAAGTGCATGGCAGTGGTCATCGCTCACCCGCGACTTCAAGGATACCAGGCGTTTCCATAACTGGGCGACTGGCTCCTCACCACCCCCACCAAGCACCTACTGGAAGAAGCCCTAGGCTACACTCCCCTCACAGCACAACACCTGGGAATCACTGTAAACTGGGAGAAGTCCAACACGACCCTAACACAGTCTTTAGAAATCATCAGGGTACTGTTGGACATGAGGAATTGCATAGCATCTCTTCCAGATCACAGACTTCAAAGAATAAGGCAACAGGTTCAGCCACTGCTCTGTCACCACAGATCTTTTGCTTGGTCCATACTCCAACTCTTGGGGTCCATGGCAGCCTCGATCACCATTGTTTCTCTGGCCAGATTCCACATGAGACTTCTCCAGTGATTGCTCCTTACTCAGTGGTACTGTCTACAACACCCTTTGTCTTTTCAGATAAGTGTAACTCAGAGATGCAATCAAGATTTGCTCTGGTGGACGTCTCAGAACTCCCAGCAATGGTCTTGCCCCTTCAGCCCCATCAACCAAAAGCCACGGTGACAACAGATACCTCCCTGATAGGGTGGGGGATCTATGTCGGGTAACTCGGTCCAAGGCTCCTGGTCGGAGACAGAGGCCCTTTAACATATTATTGTCCTGGAACTGAGGATGGTGCTACTAGCGTTGGAAGCATTCCATTCCATCCTTCCGTCAAGGACTATTGCGATCCAGTCAGACATGTCAGTGGTCTGGTACATCAACAAGCAAGAGGGCACCAGATCTTATCCATTATGCTGAGAGGCCTTGAGAATATGACAATGGAAGATAACTTCCAACCGCTTTCTAACTGCAATGCACATTCCCAGGAGCTCCAACGTGATAGCGGACAAGTTGAGCGGGTGCATTCTACAACCTTACGAGTAGTCCTTCAACCCTGTGATAGCAGAAAAAATTTTCAACCACTGGGGCTAGCCTTGCTGCGACCTATTCTTCTCCCCAACCAACTGTAAGTGCAGTAACTATTTTGTCCTGATCCCTGCCTTGGGGACAGTCACCGAGAGATGCTGTACTCCATGCTTGGCCCTCAGGTCTACTTTGTTTATCCTCCTCTCCCAATTTCTGAAGGAAGCACGGCAGTTGAAAAGCGAAGTGATCCTCATTGCTCCATATTGGCCTCGACAAGTCTGGTTCCCCTTCCTCTGGCCTCACCTGCTAGATCGACCATGGATCAGCAATCCATCCCCAACATTTATCTCCCATCCGCAGGGTCTGACTCACCCCAATCTAACAACCCTGAAGCTGACAGCTTGGTTTCTCCACTTCCAATGATTACCAGGCAAGATAACCTGTCATCCCCCGTGTGCAATATTCATATAGCATGTCCTAAATCGTCCACCAGACTAATCTATCTCAGTAAATGGAAAAGGTTTTCTTTATGGGCAATGAATAAACAATTAGACCCCTTGTCAGCCCCAGTTTCGGTGGTTCTGGATTACTCATCACATCTTTTCCACTCTGGGGTGTCTGCCTCTACTATTCATGTTAATTTAGCTGCCATTTCAAATTTCCATAATGGTTTTCAGGATTCTTCACTCATGTCACATAGACTCTGTAAAGCTTCCTTGAAGGGGGTTCTTCACCTAAAACCTCCCTTTAGAGAACCAGTACAACCTTGGGATTTGGCCTTGGTCCTACAAGCCCTAACAACTCCCCCCTTTGAACCTGAGTCTTCATGTGGTTTAAAGTACCTCTATTGGAAAACTTTGTTTCTGGTTGCAGTCACATCAGCCAGACGTTTGTCAGAACTTCAAGCCTTATGCATCAAACGTCCCTACGTTATCTTCCATAAGGATAGAGTATCACTGAGAACTAATTCTTCATTTTTACAGAAAGTGGTGTCAGAGAACGGTCTATTAAACCAGTCTGTTGTTGACCTTCCGGTATTTTTTCCTAATCATTCTAACAAGGGAGAGTATTGCCTGCACTCCCTGGATGTTCATAGGCAAATACAATTCTATCTGGACAGAACAAAATCTACCCGTAAATCAGACCAACTATTTCTGGCCTTTTCTGGACAAAGACTAGGTAATCCTGTCTCAAAAGTTACATTGGCATTATGGTTGAGCAATTGCATTACCTTTATCTATAACAAGAACTACAAGGGCGGGAGACTTAAACCTTGACACGGTTATTAATAGGACGTGCTGGAGGGACAGATTCATCACCCAGGGACTCCCTATGCTGTGGAACAAAATCCCGGTACGTGTGAGGCAGAGCACCTTGCTGGCTTTGTTCAAGAGAAATCTTGACCAATGGATGGGAGATCGCAGATATACCCCAGGGATTATCTCAGTGTCACTGCTTGACAGAGGCGCAGCAAAATAATGGGCATAGTATCCTCCAAACTAAAGGGGTGGCGAAAGCCACAAAACTCTGGCTAGGCTTATAAATGCCCTTGGGCAGATAGCCTAGTATGAACCTATGAACCTATGAACAATATCACCTTGCCTCACAGAGTGAAAGCACATTCTACAAGGTCTATGGCAACTTCAGCAGCTTTCCATGCTAGGGCTTCCCTCAATGATTTGCTCAGCTGCGACTTGGGCCAAACCTCATACTTTTATCCTTCATTACAAATTGGTTTTGGCCTCCAGAGCTAGAGCTTCTTTAGGCTCTATAGTGCTCAGGAATGTCCTTCCATGAGGGCCACCCAGGGATACAGGTAGCTGGGAACTCTGTCCCATCAGATAAAGAAGTTATGTCTTACCGTAATGTTCCATCTGTGTTGATCATTCATTCATTCACTCTCCACCCTCCACCCCCCTCTGGAGATTCCTGGTTGATCTCATATACTCCTTTATTGTAGGTCTGTTATGACCAGAGGTAGCCTCTACTTTTGTCTATCAACTTGCAAACTCGATCTGAGATAACAGGAAGCAGAGCATTCTGGAAAGGATCTTGGCTTGAGAGTTTTTGGCTGACCGAGCTTGATATAAGGCCGGCTCGGTTCCGACTGAAGATCAACAACACAGATGGAACATTATAGCAAGACATAACTTCTTTTTCTGCATACACACCAGATTTGCATTTTAGTCTTTTCTGACATAGATGTTATACTTATGGATCATAAAGCTGTATTGTTTGAAACTGCAAAGAAAATGTTTGTATTGTAGGAGGGAAAGGAATTGCAAAACTGAATGGATGGGTTATCTATACTGCTGAATGACTTAATTGAAGGCTTTTGGAAACAGGCTGTCAACATTAATTTCTTTTAGTACTACTTAGTCCACATGGTAGCGTCATCATAAATTAAAATGTAAAGATTTATTTTTGAAAACAATTCATACTTTTTTTGCATTTTAAGAAACAAAAATGCATTCAAATTTATAATACATCTTATATTGTGATAGACTTGTTTCTGAAACTTTATTCAAATTAACATTAACTAGAATGCAAAATTTACTATATAATCAATGGTTTGGAATTTATGGTAAATTATATATTTCCATTACTGAGACTAACACAAAAGGAGAACAATTTCATGGTAGCATTAAAGACAGTAGACGGAATTGTTACATCAAAAAAAGAGGATATGCAAGTTGTAGAAGATTCTTTCTAAACAATTTACACCTTGTGAGGAGTTTTTCTCTTTGTGGCATATACCTTCCTTACCTACTCTGGAGGGGCAGGGTTTAATAAAGCCTGTCTCCATCGAAAAATCCAATTGTCCTTAAAACATTGGATATAAAACTCCTCTTCCTGTATAGATGGAATTTTATATGAATATTATACATGTCTTTATCTTATAAAGCTGTTTTCTTAAATGTCTTGAATGAATGGCTCTTTGGTAGATTTGAAAATACTTCTTTTTGTTAAAGTATAGTTTGATTTATGTATAAAAAAGGGAAATGTTCAAGTCTTAAAAAATTGAAGACCTCTGATTGACTAATACTGTTTATAAAATATTTGTGAAATATTGCAAATTAGGTTGTGTAAAGCTTTTTTCACCTACTTAATTTAGGTATATATTGTATTAAAAATAAACCAATAAAAGATGTGTGATTACTTAGAGAAATAATATATACTGTAAGTTTAGATCATAAATGAATACTTGTTTCTCGTGACGTGGAAAAAGCATATGATTCTATTTCTCATACTATGTTATGGGAGGTTCTTAAATGTTACAATATTTCTGACATTTTTATTGGAAAAATATTTAAAATAACACTTGGGTTAGACCGATGGTAATGGTAATATTGGGAAACCAATTAAAATTGGCAGAGGCATTAAGTAAGGATGTACACCAAGTAGTAGTTTATTTTTCTTGGTTATAAATGTTGTAATTGAGGGATGCTGTTTTTCTAGTTCTCTTCCTTTATGGCATATTGTTCTGTCTGTTTCTATTCCTTTGATACTGTCTTATGCAGCTGATTTTCTATTAATTCTGGAAAATCATTCACTGATTATCTGATGTATTGCATATTGTTACATATATTAACCTTATAGGATTACATATTAATATGACTATATGTAAGTGATTTTGGGGTATTTGGTAGTAATAATATTGATCTTTTTTCTGTTACTTTAGTGCAATTAGGTGTTCCATTTGGAACTACTCAAGTACTTAAAACATTGTGAATCCTTACTGTTAGATTATTGCTTTCTTTAATAAAATGGAAGTGTTTCAATCTCTGTTTTAGTAAAAAAAAATTGGTTTTGAATACCTTTAGATTAGGTAATTTAACTTTGGACAAGTTTATCCTTTTTTTCATTACAGAAAGAAAAAAAAAATCTTATGGCTATCTCCTTTACATTTTTGGGGGATTGAATCTGATTAAACAGACTGCTATTTGTTGTTCAAACAATACTGGAGGTTTAGGTTTGATTCATCCTATTGTTTTTAGCATCTTTACATTTATTTTGGAGTCTCGTTAAACTAAAAAAAAAAACAATCTGATTTTTTAGATCAACTTTTATGGCAAAATATGAAAATTATTGGTAAAGTATTTTTCCTTTCAAATGCAGGCATACATCTCATAACATATTGAAGGAATCATCTTCTTTCGGCTGTTCCCATTAGGGGTCGCTACAGCAGATCACCTGTTTCCATGTCTTCCTGTCCTCTGCATCTTGCTCTGTCACACCAACCACCTGCATGTCCTCTCTCACCACATCCATAAAGCTTATCTTAGGCCTTCCGCTTTTCCTGTGACATGGTTGCTTCATCCTTAGCATCTTTTTCCCAGTATACTCAGCATCCCTCCTCAGCACATGTCCAAACCAATGTAATCGTGCCTCTCTGGCTTTGTCTCCAAACCTTCCAACGTGGGCTGACCCTCTAATATACTTATTCCTAATCCTGTCCACCCTCGTCACACCCAGTGCAAATCTTAACATCTTTAATTCTGCCACATCCAGCTCAAACTCCTGCCTTTTTGTCAATGCCACTGTCTCCAACCCATATAACATAGCTGGTCTCACTACCCTCTTGTAGACCTTCCCTTTCACTCTTACAGGTACTCGTCTGTCACAAATCACTCCTGACACTCTTCTCCACCCAGTCCATCCTGCCTGTACTCTCTTCTTCACCTCTCTTCCACACTCACCG
This sequence comes from Protopterus annectens, assembly GCF_019279795.1. Lineage (NCBI taxonomy): Eukaryota > Metazoa > Chordata > Ceratodontiformes > Protopteridae > Protopterus > Protopterus annectens. The sequence goes on along the minus strand of NC_056743.1, from coordinate 795,615,744 downwards.
TTACTCTGAACTATTGACCCTAAGTATTTAAACTCATCCACCTTCCCCACCTCTACTCCTTGCATCCTCACCATTCCTCTATCCTCCCTCTCATTCATACACATATATTCTGTCTTAGTCCTGCTGACCTTCATTCCTCTTCTCTCTTGAGCATATCATTTTACATTGTAAACTGACCTGTCAGATGTTGCCATCATCATGTTTGTGGTATGGATTGATTTAGAATTCTTTCTTTTATGAAACACTTTGGGATTGTTTATCTGAAAGTATTGTGTCTAGTATAAAACCAAGAATGCGAAGATTAAAAACTTGTCGTGATATACATGACTTCCTTTGGAGATTGTCCTTGAATAAATTACCTGTTAAAGCTCAAATGAAATACAAGGTGTGCCATCAAAGATGGTCATATATGTCATGATTTAGAATCTGCTTCTCATGTCTTCTTAAATTGTCTGAGAATTAAATGTTTTTGGTTATATTTGAAATATTTTCATTGACATTATTTTTCCATTATGTCTTGCTAATCTTTTCCATGGATATTATAATAATGTCCCTGGTCACATTGTTTCAAAAATAGTTATTTTTTTGGTTGGAACTTTTTGGTGTTTATGGACTGGTATGTGTCATGAACTGTTGGATAATAAATTATGGAATTATCAGCTGATTTGGGGAAAAATAAGAAAATGGTTCTGGAAAAAAGGTTGGAAACATCAGTTTTGAATATCATATGTAATTTTATGTTAGGCTTTTATGTAATGTACCTTTTGTACTTTGCAGTTTTTTTATGTAATATATATTTTTTGTGTATAGTTTATTATATACTTGTTCTCTATGATGTATTTCAATAAAAGTCCCCTACACTCTTCGATAGGTGCAGTGAGATCTTTTATATCTACCTGAGCTTCAACCAACTTAAGCAGATGGGGCCTAGGTTTATCATCTCATCTGAAGGGTGACACACAGGAGTGCAGCACCTCCCTTATGCTACACTACAGTGTCAGTAATCGATCTGTCTGGTGTAGGAATAGAAGCCTCAGCCTTCTGCACCAAAGGCAAGTGCACTACCTGTTGTGCCACTGACACTATTAAAGTATATTTTCTATCAGCAGCCAAGCTATCTAGACTAATATTAAAATGGCTAGTTTCTTAGGTGACCTTATGTGAACAGTGTGCTTGTACCATAGATGGAGAGATGAAGTAATCTGTTAGTTGCTATGCTGGCCCTGAAAATGAATATGGCGTTGTTGTCTAAATGGGTCCTAGCACTTCTGTGAATAATTAGATTTGATTTTCAAGAAATCATCTTTCATGCACTTGAAAACTGAGCAGAGTTTAGGTTGTAGATGTATCGCCCATGCTGTAGAAGTTTAGTAGTGTGTCCAGTTTTATCATCTCTGATAGGCTGGGCATTTTCCTTGTAAACTTCCTTTTAACATTAACCCCAAAGTGTTGAAAAGAAACTATTATATTCTAAAGCAGATGTTAGAAAGCTAGTATAAAATTCAGCAAGGTATACAGTAGGTTCAAATGTAGTTACTAGGCATGCAGTTGAAACCATTGAGGAGCCTAGCCCAGTTTCCCAGTTGCCTTGGAGAACATCTAGTTAAGTGACTTGCATAATGGGCAAATGGAGGCAGAGGGAATCAAAGCCTAGACTACTGGAAGTAGATTTTTAACAGCTTATAGCCTCAGTCCTCTGCACTAACTGCCAGACATCTCATAATTTTATGGTTCTGAAAAGTAGACCCAACATTTCATGGATTCCTTTAGACTCACTGAAGGTAGTTTCAGTGAGCCTAAAACATCCTATAATTTGCTGAAAACACATTAGGCATACCTAAAACACATTTTTTTTTACAAAGGGCAAACCCTCCTACACTCCTCACTTAAGAAGGGGACCTCCAAATCTCCTAATTTCTATATCAGCTCTGCAACCACGACAGTGGGGGAAAGGGCACAGTTGGTTTTGCTGAATGTAGGCTCTCAGCAAATCCATTGAGGAGATGTGGGACTTCCTTTCACATATGTCGACTTGTCATGCTACTCATTCAATTAGCCTTGTGTTTAACTGTTTCAAAGTGTTACTTTCATGTTTGTCAGTATTTTCTGATGTACATTAGATAACTCTTGCAGTAGCCTAAGCTATATGGACTTATCCTGCCAGGACTGGAACAACTATCCAGCTTCCAAAGATTTGGGACATCTTTCTTTTCCCCTAGCTACTGCGCAGCATAAGAGAGGCAAGGCAAAATCAGTACCTAAGGTGCAAACATTTCAAAACTTTGCTGCCAAAGACTGTGCACTTCTGCAGCCAGTCTTTGGCTAGCACTTCTACAAGACTGGGCAGATAAAGTACCTTGTTGAGAATTACCTTCAACTGCAGCAATTTTTTTTTTTTTTTTTTTGTGAAGAAAATAATTTCTGCTTTGAGACATTTGATCTTTGTAGTGGTTGTCACTAAACATTTTACTTCTGAAAAATTCCGTTTAGAGTCAGGGTTCCCTGAGGGGAATCCCTTGGAAATATCTATTTTTTGGTGAAACTAAAATGAATTTTTTCCAACAAATTTGTAGTTAGGGGCTTGGACTTTTGGCTTTGGGAGTTGTCATTATTTTTTTCCCACAAAACCTGAATTTCCTGTCAGTGTTTTACTGACTTATCTAACGTATGATAATGGCTTGCCAGACATCTTTTTCAACTGACAGCCTGGCCTGGGTCCCTGCGGGATTCCCTTATTTATTATCTTTTGTGAGGAAAAGTGTGCTGTCTGTGCATAACAGTGCTTTGAGGAAATGGGAATAGTGTGTTCTGTGGCTGCCACTAAAAATGTTTCTTCAGGAAGTGATGTTTTGTTAGGAGGTAATGCTGAGTCTTCAAGTTTCTGCTTTCTACCTCTGAGGCAGGCTCTGTCTGTGGCTTGGACATGGACCTAGGTACCAGTAATACTACTGATCTCTCCCCGACTGCAATAAGAAACATATCTGGGAGGCTTTGATCTGTACTCCAGCTTCCTCTTTGCCTCTGCTACTGATGGGTGACTCTGCTGTGGCCATCGGCTGTTTCTCAGACCACTCTTCTTTTGCTCCCTGTGGTGCTGCTTCTTGGGAAGCCACTAAGGACTGAGAGGAGGCATATCCTCTGTGACTGTTCAGCTGTCCTTGTTGAGTATGGGAGAACTGCTGTTGTCAGCATTAGGGAAGGGACCAGGGGATGCTCCTTTGCTAAGCCACTCTGAGGAGTTTATCCCTGGGGAAGGAACTGTGCTTCAGTATCCTTTTTTGTTCCTGGGAAAGAAAGGTCTTTCAGAGAAAGGAAATGCAAAATTAGACATACTTATCCTCCTAAAGGATATAAGGAGGATTGACTTGGTTTTATTAAGTATTTGCTTTAGAACCTTTCGGTCTTTGAATACCGAGTCTTTCCCGTACTTTAAAAAAAAAAAACTTTTTCCTGTCTCTCTCTCTCTCTCTCATACTGATTCTCAGTCTGAAGGACAGGAATTTGACGTAGATTTTTTCTCAAATTCTCACTCCTCAGAGTAGGCAGTCTGACTGAGGAAAGTTTTTTCAGATTCCCCTCTGAAGCATTATTTTTTTCTTATACTATTTCCAAAATTAAGAACTTGTTTCCATGGTAACAAAAAAAAAATCCTGGAATTTCATCAAAGATATTATGGTTTGTTATGGATTGATTTTTCTCAACCTGCAACTGTTCTGTATTGCCAACCTCGAAGATGCTTTTATAGCAGCTAGCAATTTGCCTGACAGCAAATAAAGTAAAGTAGGCGGCAAATTTGCCTGGAAGTGTGTTATGATGGTGGGAACAGCAAAAGGCAGTAACATGGGACAACCACATAGAAATTTGTCTGTTTTGACACTGCTTGTTCTTTTTTTCTTACCCTTATAAGAAATAAACAGCTGGTAAGCAATCCTGTAGGTTTCTGTCCTGTCAGCGTGGTAACCTGAGCTGTCTGTGGGCATCCAGAGTATATAAAATTATTTCTCCCTTATATAAGGGAGAAATAATTTTATATACTCTGGATGTCCACAGACAGCTTAGGTTACCACGCTGACAGGACAGAAACCTACAGGATTGCTTACCAGCTGTTTATTTCTTATAAGGGTAAGAAAAAAAGAACAAGCAGTGTCAAAACAGACAAATTTCTATGTGGTTGTCCCATGTTACTGCCTTTTGCTGTTCCCACCATCATAACACACTTCCAGGCAAATTTGCCGCCTACTTTACTAGGGCTTTGGTTACTTGTGTGGCTTTTTGAAAAGGGTTGGACTCTAGAAGAGGATATGCAGAGGATATTGATGCTCTGGAACAGACTTCCCATTCACATTAAACGAATCTGAACCCTGTCCAGATTAAAGCTGAACTTGAAACTGTGGATGGAAAACAGAAAATTTAGCCTATGACTGCCCCTTGTAGTACTACTGGACAGAGGACTCCTAAATGCTTCTTTCCATGCATGGGACCCTTCAAATTATTGATGTTATGATCATAGTTATTCACAGTAGGGATAATGTATAATTATTGACTATGGGGTGAATAAGGCTAACGTCCTACCAAATGGGATAGGTTAATTTGAGCACAGAAAGGGAAATTGACTAAGCTTAAAATGGCCCCCAAAGGCAGCTAGCCTAGTACTTGCCTATGGACACAAGAAATATACTAGAGTAAGAACTTTGTCATCTGTGCATACCATTACCAAGCACTGCAAACTGGATTCTTTCTCTAGGTCCTAGTAGGTTTTGCTAGGGCTAGCCCAGAGTGCATTTTTTAAAAGTTGTGCTACATTAATGTGCTTGTGGCACCATTATACCAGTCTTGTAGTTGTTGGTGTACTTTAACAACCAAATATTGAAAACAAGAACATTTAGCAGGACTGGGCCTAATGCAGGCCCTCTGATGTACCCCACATCTGTTGTTCTCTTCTCAGTTGTGACCTTTTTATGCACACACTTTCCTGATATTTAGCCAATTAGAAATCAAGTTTATAATGTATGGATGAACTGTTCTGATTAGGTTGCTGGTAATACTTGGGGTGCTCATTGGTCATTTTGTTGCCTAGTGCCATACTAACTAGTTCATAAAATTGGCCTAACTAATGAAACTGTGTTGCATAGGATCTAGGCCTTGAGTGTTCGTGGTCTTTTTGTAGCAGTTGTAATAAACATTTTACAAAATATTTAAGGTAGATGTTAGTTACTGGCAAATAGTTAATGACATACTTGGTTTTGACATGTTCACTGTTTTGGAACAGGGTGATGTCTTTTCCATTCTCTAGGTTGGTGGCTACTACAGCTCCAGGAAGTGTCAGTCCCTTTGTTTCCTCTTTAAAGTGTTGTTTAAGTTGTGTTAATTCTCTCTTGTTTTATGAAAAAAAACAGATGACAGGTGGAACAGTTCTGGATTCTTAACTGTTTTAGCCTATTTGAGGTGTGGTCATGTTAGTTTAACATGGTTTTCTCTCTCAGAATCGTTATTTCCTTGTTTATTGCCTTATAATGTTGTCTTCTTTGCATAAGCATCAGAGTGCATTTCCTATAAAGACCAACAACATATTGCTCCTTTTACTACAGTTTTTTTTTCTTGAGTTTTATTCCTGCTATGTAATAAAAAGTGTAAATCATTGGCCTTTTAGATCGAAAATTGCACTCTGTTTTTTTATTTAGTCTCTAGTCCTTATTCTATAGTTGGCTTGCAAGTCTTTTTGCTTTTCTTTAATTTTAGTTTTTACACTTATTTTTCCATTTGATCCCCTTTTTGGTTTCTACAGTTAGCTGTATTGTAGAGTTGTTTTTTATGCTATTCATTAAATGTGCCCCATTCCAAAATGTTAAATCTTTATTTAATTCAAACCATGAACTAGTTGTTGATAGTGCCTGTTTCTACCCATACTTCATTTCGTCATTGATCTGGTCGTTAAACAAATTACATGTAACAAAGTTCAGTAAGTCTACTGTTATATTTAATTTCTGTCTATGTTTTGCAATGCAAGTTTCATGGCAAATATTATGCGATGTGACAATATGTTTGGCAGTATGTGTTCCTGTTCATAACATGGAGAAATATTTAGTCTCTTCAGTCTCGTTTGTGATGTTCAGAATTGTATTTGTGTTTACTAACTGAATCACTGTATTCCACTCTTGTTGATTTTATTGCACTCATTTATTTAGAGTTATTTATGTTTCCATCATTTGCCATGTTTTGTTAATTATTTCTTGCTGAGGTTCATTTACACAGATAATGAACGTCTGCTTATTGTATTTTTCTGTTACAAGGGGTTTAGAGATTTCATGCTGATTCCTGTATGGCACCTGTTACTCACTCCCAAACACTGCTCTGAATTTTTAAGATTTTTTTGTACTCTCATGCACTTTAGTTTTTGTGCTACCACAAACTTTTTTTAATCTAATTTTGCTTATTGATAAATGTCTGGCTAAAATTCAGCTTGACCATCTCTTTATTTGTATGGGGTGCTTCCAGATTTGTTTCAAAATAAATTGCCATCAGACTTGTCATGTTTCTTTTCTTATTTCTATTTTTTTCAGTGCAGTTTTCTCCTTACTGAACTTGCGTATGCCAAGACCTCTTTTCTTTTACTTTTTAAATCAACTACATGCCTCCTTTATTTTTGATTTGCCATTTATCAGTTTCATTTTTGTAAACACCTTTATTAAATTATGACTTAAGACATAGGCAAACCTATACTGACAGAAAAGAAAACTCATATTACCCTTTTTTTCCTTTATATGGTTTATCACATATCTTTTATTTGTAACTAGCACCAGCCCAACATTATAAAAATTAATAAATTCCTACCTTCCCTTAAACCTCACTCCTCTTGAACGTTATTCTGCATGTATTGTTCCTACAATTTCCATCTATTTCTATTTAATTTACTTCCCTTTTCTAAAGATCAATTTATTTAGTTATTTTATTACTTTTATAATAGTCAATACTTCAAATACAGTTGGATTAGACTTTGATTTCCATTTTCTAGTAATTACTTTTTTTGGCAGCCAGCATAATTAAATTTACTAAGGCCTTATTGTGCTGAGGCATTTCAGATCCTGTGTCCCAGATCAAAATAATTAATCTGATGTCAGTCTTTATTTAATCCTTGATCTGTGGGTTCGGTTCCGAATATCGGAACTGACTAGGCTGTTTCTATAGCCCATGAGAAAACTCTCGAGCTTAGGACCTATCAGAATGCTCCTCTCCAATTTGCCTCAGATCTGGTTTGCTGCTACCTGTGATAGACATGTTGCCAACTTGCTCTAGAGCTAAGAGTTATTTCTTTGTGGTATTTCGAATTTTTGAATTATCATAAGGTTGTTTCACTTCTTTATATAGTTTTTTGATCTTTCTTTCTACAACCTACCCATTTTTCTCATAACTTTTACTTCTCTCCGTCCTTCATACACTAAACTTGCTGCAGTCTTTCCTGTCATTGCTGGTAGTTTTCTGTAACTTCAGTACTCCTTTCTACCATTGTTGGTAGCCTGTTTATCGATGTCTACTTATTGGGTTTAATTTAGGTGTGTGTGTGTGTGTGTGTGTGTGTGTGTGTGTGTGTGTGTGTGTGTGTGTGCGTGTGACTTGGTTGTTCAGATTATGGCTGAAAAGGTAAAGGCACCTCTGGTTTTAAGAAATGTCAAGAGTGTGGCCGTAAAATGCCCCTTTCTAATGGGCACTCTGTGTCTATTGCTTGGGCCCTGTGCATTTGTAGGATGATTGTTCAATTTGTCATGCTTTTAGTCACGGAGCCCTGGTAGAAAGGAAGAATTTAAAACTTGATTAACATAAAAAGAGGAGTAAATCAGTCTCAGCTTCTCCCTTGGCACCACCGACCAAAAAATTTAGAACTTCAGTTCCCTCTACCACTGCGAAACCGACAGTTACTACAAAGGATATTTCAGTGCCAATCTCGACCCCAAAATTGTCTCCTCCATCGGTAACAAAGTTATTGGTGCAGATCTTAGACCAGTCCATGGAGCTGACAGACTTGGTGCCATCTCCCATTTCAGAACTGATATCTTTGGTTTCAACAGAAAGCACTGAATTTTCTTTCTTGGATCTACCTAGGACCAGATACTCCCCATCTGTACATACCTTTGCTGGTCAATTACCCAGCCCGTTTTTGGAAAGACCAAAATCCCCCTCTACACAGTCAATTCCACCAAAAGTCTGGCAGAAATGGGTGTGTTTAGGTTGGTGGATCAGTTCCTTGTGGCAGGGAGACTTGGCAGGTGTCCTGGGTTCCAGCCCCTTCTGGTGTCGGAACCCTTCCTTCTGTGACCCCACCTACTCCTCCTCTAACCTCTTCTAAGACCTTGGAGATCCCAACACCGACTGTTTTGGTCCCAACGATATCTTCATCTCTTTTTCGACTTCTACCCTGAGTTTTTCTGCTCCGTCAGATCCGGAGAACTCTCTGGGTCATGGCTGTGCTGTCGGTTGTGAAGGGTGGGATTCGACTCTGGTGTTTTCAGAGCCATCTCTGCACCTCACGGCTTTTGCATGTGTTAGCTGTACCCCAGCTTTGGCTTTGGGGGTGGTTTCTTTGGGGCGGGGAGTGACCACGGTTCTGAGGCAGTGTTTCCCTCTTCAGGAGGACAAGCTTTGCAGACCATGGAGAGGGCCCTGTGTACTGTGAGCATCCAGTCAGCTCCTCCCCTGTCAGAGCAGTTCCCCAGTCCTCCTCCTCATCCAGAGCTTCCTCCAATCGCAACACCTGAACAGTGAGCACCAAAGCCGCAGGAGGCACCTATTCAGGTTTTGTCTTCCTCTGATAACTCCCCAGATCATCCCACTGAGGAACTCATCCCACTGAGCAGGTTCCTCAGAAGAAGTATAAGAGGAAACACTTAAATTCTCCGGCAGAATCCATCACAGAGGACACTGGTTTTGATGAAGGGGAGGGTTCCCAACGGTGACCCTCAGAAGATGTCTCCTTTGGAGACATTCTTGAGATCCTTAAACAGAGTGGTGACTGGACATCCCAAAAGTCCTCGGAGGAGGAATTGGTGTACCTGCACGCCTTCAGCACTTGACCATCTACCTCTTGGGTTACTCTGCCTGCTGACAAGCTCATTAAGTTGTTCTCACAGTGGGTGTGGAAAGCTGATGACACCATAGAACCCATCCTCAAGAGGCCAGACAAAATTTGAACTGAACCAGAGGACCATCAGTTTTGGGCAAAGGTATTGCCAGTAGATGCTATAGTGGTAGCGGTGGCCATAAAAAAAGGAACTGACAGAGGAAAGTTCCACTGCCATCATACCAGTAGAGAGTCTTGGGTGATGGATAGGTTTGGAAAGCGGGTTTACTCTTCATCGACCTTTGCATTATGGTCTTTGAACTTTGTGGCACACTTCACCAGACTCCATAGGAATCTGACTAAGGAGTTATCAGATACCCTGGCAGGAGCCGTATCTGACGAATTCCAAGATAAGGTTGCTTCTCAGCTGGCCACCCTAGAGTCCATTTTGAATTCATCCATGAGGCTCAAAGCACATGCCGCTGAAGGGGATGACTGTAGAGTAGCGGGATCAGGTGTAGTCATAAGGAGATACACCTTGATGCGCTTGTGTGAATTTTTGGAGCCATTCAAGTCCTCATTCGTCAATGCCTTTTCGACGGATTGTCCTGTTTTGGTCCTAAAGTTTGAGAAACATTGTCCAGGTGTGAAAAGGATGGAAAGACCCTTTCTGCAGTGGGCGTATGTTTTTCTACTCGTCAACGGTCCTTTTCAAGGAACCAGCAGAGCAGGAAAATGTGGTTCAAAAAGTCCCAAGGACCTTTCCAGGACAAATGTGGCAGTGGCTCCCCCAAGGGCAAAAGGAGAGCTTTAATGGAAGACGCTGTCCACGCAGCAGAGGTGGCCTGTAAAATCAGGGTTCCAGAAATAATTTTCTTGGTAAACCCTATCAGCGGTCCTGAAAGGAGGCTTAATTGCCTTCCACTAGAGGCAGTCAGGGGACGCTTATCCCTGCACTGACACACCTGCCTTCAGATAACTTCTGATGTTTGGATGCAGAGAATTATAACCAGGGGCTACTCCATACCCTTCCTTCTACTTCTCCACTGTTGCAAGAAAATCCCTGAAGTTCCACCCAGTCAGTGGGAACCAGCAGTACTAGAAATTCAGAAACTGCTAGAAAATAGTCATCCAAGAGGTCCCACCAGACCAGATAGAATCCGGAGTTTACTCAAGATTCTTTTTAGTGCTAAGAAATACAGGGGACTTGAGACCAATGTGGATCCAAGTGTTTTGAACAAATTGGTTCATCAAACAAAATTTCAATGGCCATGGTTCAGTCTGTTCTCCCATTTCTAGGGAAAGATGATTAGATGTGCTGTATCAATCTCCAGGATGTGTATTACCCCATCAAACTGGACAAGCGCTGCAGGAGATTTCTCCACTTTCAGCTGGGAGCCAGTCATTAGCAGTTCAGTGCTCTGCCCTTTGGTCTCACCACAGCCCCCAGGGTGTTCACCAAATGCATGGCAATACTAGCAGCTCACTTGAGACTGTGCAGGTTCCAGGTGTTTCTGTACTTAAACGACTGGCTCATTACCACTCCCACCAGGCATCTACTAGAGCAAGCAAGAGATTACGTTCTGCAGACCTGTGCCAACCTGGGGAATTACCGTAAATTACGAAAAATCACATTTGACTCCAACTCTGACTATAAAGTTCATAGGAGGGGTACTAAATACTAATGCTTGCATAGCCTCCCTACCTTATCTGCGATTGTGAAAAATCAAGAATCAAGTGGAAAAAATTATCAGAAGCAAGAGAGTAGCTGCACAACTAGTTCTGCAAGACATAGGTTCGATGGCTGTGGCCATCATGTTAGTCCCCCCTGGCGAGATATCACATGAGAGTTTTACAATGGATTCTAGCATCCCAGTGGTCCATTTTGTATCAACCAGTGCCGGACCAGATTTTGATTACTAGCTGTGGCAAGAAAGACCTAGCTTGGTGGATCCGATCAGAGAAAATTCTCCTGGGCCTCCCCTTTTCCCATATCAGCCCCAAAGCCATAGTGACCATTGACACCTCTCAGATGGGGTGGGGGCATTATCTGGGTAAGACGGTTAAGGCACTTGGTCCCTCATGGAGGCCATCTTGCATATCAGTATTCTGGAGCTGAGGGCAATGCTTTTAGGGTTGTAGGCCTTTCAAACCACTCTCCCTCTAGGAATGATTGCAGTTCAAACTGACAGTTTGTTGGTAGTTTGATACATCAGCAAACAGGGAGAAACCAAGTCATACCCCCTTTGTCGAGAAGCACTGAATCTGCCTGTGGGCGATCTCTTCCAACCGTTTCCTTATAGCAACACACATTCCAGGGAGATCCAGTTTGATAGCAGACAAACTGAGCAGATGTATTCTTCTGCCTCACGAGAGTGGTCTCTTAATCCCTGAGTGGAGAAAAAGATCTTTTGCCACTGATGCCAGCTGTGCTGCAACCTTTTTGCATCACCCCTGAACACCAAGTGCAGCAGCTACTTTGCCCTCGTTCCCCCTCAGCAGGAGTCCCTGAGAGATACTCTCTTGTCTTCCCTCCGTTCCCGTTAATAACTCAATTTCTAAAGAAAGCTGTCAGGTTGACGAGCAAGGTAATCCTCATTGCTTCCTTCTGGCCGTGACAAATTTGGTTCCCCTTTCTGGCCTTATCTGATTCAATGACCATGGACTCTGTACTCGGATCCGGATCTCCTATCCCATCCAGAGGGATTAGTTCACCCAAACCTTCAAAGCTTCAAGCTCAAGGCTTGGCTTCTCCAGTTCCATTGATTACTAGGGGTAATACACTTGCTTCTCCAGTTCGTCTGTTTCTTTTGGCCTCCCACAAGCCTTCCACCAGAAAACTCTACAATAGTAAATGGAAGAGATTTTCCTTCTGGCCTCCTGATAACATTGGTCTCTTCTCTGCTCCTGTCGATAGTCTTAGCATTTTTAGCTTTACTGTTTGAATCTGAGGCCTCTTCCTCTACCATTAGGGTTCAACTAGCGGCTATCTGAAATTTTCATAATGGGTTTAAAGAATGTTCATTAATTTCTCTTGGCCTTTGCAAAGCATTTTTGAAAGGGACGTGATGTTAAAACCCCCATCCCCCATATAAGGATCCATATACACCTTGGGATTTAAACTTGGTGTTACAGACAATAGTTCATTCCCCCTTTGAGCCAGCTGCTGACTGTGACTTGAAATTCTTGTCTTGGAAAACTATATGTCTGGTAGTGATAACTTCTGCCAGATGGATTTCTGAAATTCAAACTGTATCTTACAAACCACCTTATTTGTTATTTCATAAAGATAGGGTTTCACTAAGAATAAGCCCTTCCTTTTTGCCAAAGGTGGTGTCAGAAAAGAATATCAATCAGGCAATCAGTGTACCAGTATTTTCCCAGTTTCTCAAACAAAGAGGAGTACTGTTTGCATTTACTAGCTGTTCATAGACAATTATGCTTCTGTTTTCATAGAACAAAAGACGTAAGGATGTCTGACCAGCAGTTTGCTTCCTTTTCAAGTACTAAAATGGGCAAGCCAGTTACCAAAGTTGCTTTATCTAGATGGCTAAAAGATTGCATTTCCTTTATATATACAATAAGAGGAAAGTTGAATTACCTGGGCCTGTTAAGGCACACTCTACTAGAGCAGTTGCTACTTCAGCAGTGTTCTGATCTAACGATTCCATGGATGAAATTTGTGCAGCAGTAACATGGGCTACACCACATACCTTCATTACAAATTGGATTTGGTCTCTAGGGGAATAACACCATTTGGTTCTATGGAGCTCAGGAATATCCTTGCAGGAGTCCTCCCAAGATCTAAGGATGCTGGGGACTCTCTCACGGGTCAAGGATTAAATGAAGATTGACAACATCAGATAAAGAAGTTATGTACTTAACATAATGTTCCATCTATGTTGTCCATCTTCATTTTTCCTTTAGTCCCCACCCTCCACTCTCCTTCCTTTCAGACCTCTTGGTGGAATGATTTATGGTCCTAGTTATACATTTTTTTCGCTCATGACGCCAGATATGGTCTCCATGAAGATGCTATTAGATTCTGCTTTTTGTCTTTTTCTGTCTACAAACTCCAATCTGAGGAAAATTGGATAGGAGCGTTCTGGGTAGGACTTAAGCAATAATGGCCAAGTCTGTTCCGATATTTGGAACCAAACCCACATGTCAAGGATAAGTGAAGATGGACAACACAGATGGAACGTTATAGTAAGTACATAACTTCTATTTATGATTCTCTAATTTGCTGTTGTATTACTCCATGTTTGCAAGAATTCTGATGTGGCCTTGTCTGCTAGTGAGAATGTGGGCATCAGCGTGATGAGGATTTTCTTCCAAGAATACATTATACCTTTTTCTTTATTTTTACACCAGTCTGCTACATTATAGATTTGTGATAGTTACACAGTAAGCATTCTCACACTGCAAAACAGTGAAAGCCAGGCTGAGACATGGAAGTTGTGCCTAGCCATGATGCTTGCTCATGCAGAGCCTTTATAGTCGCAGTTTACAGCTACCCTTGCCTTTTCAGCATTTGAACATATATAAGCACTTACTACCTCCTCCATGTATTTGCATTTGTTCACCAGGAAAGTCTGCCGTGGGATTAGACTCACTTTTGTAAAACAAACAGTGTAGTCAAACAAAAAGCATAATAAATCAAGTCACTGGCACAACATAACGGTACAGTATGCTTAAGGCAGCAAAATAACAGTATGATACATTGGTACAACTTAGATTATAGGATACATGAGATGGGGCAGTAGTAGTAGAGGATCAGATATGGAATACCTGAATATGCTCATGAAGAATAGTTATGGTCTGTTATAGCTGAAATAGTTTAAGATGTGAACCAGGAAATCTAATTGCTCACTAATATGATAGTGAGTTGTAAAAATATTCAGAAGTAAAATGATTTGGGGAAAAAAGATAGGAAATGACTATATATACTGTTAATACTGTATACAAGAGTTATGATTAGTCATAAATGAGAAAAAAATAGCTATATACACAAGTTATGGTTTATATTTTAGAGATTGATATCACGTCAAAGAAAGGTATTCTTCTGCCTTATGGTCGACCAGTCCTAAAAGTGTTTTTTTTTTTTTTTTTTTTTTTAATTTTTGTATTGGCTGTCCGGAAGCATCTAATTTTTCAAGTGATACCTTATGTTTACAAAATGTAGGCTATGTTTTATTTACTGTCTGTCTATGCCTTGGCCCATTTTACTGTAGAGAGACAGGGTGGATCACCAACAGAAATGCATAGCAGATTTGAATACACTTACAAAAAGAAGTTACACACTGGAGTGTTGAAGTGTATCACAGCTTAAATAGGGCATAATGGTTATATAAATATGGACATAATCACTGTTATGAGATTATTGCTCTTACTGCCTTGGCCTGGGTTTGATATCTGGCCATGGAATTTCAATGGATTTTTTTTAAAATTTTTACTTGCACTATTTTGTTGAAAGTTGTTAGATGTCAGCTAGGGAGGGATAAGTGTGAGTGTGGTAGGCAGATTCCATACAAGGACTTGCATATCAAATGTTTCTTTTGCCTAGACCCAGAACATGATCACATTATATTGCTCAATCCGTCAGTCATTCATTCCCGAAACCCTTAAATCAAGGATTTCCTCTCTTTTAACACCTTTCTAGAGCTACAGCATCTTAAACAGTTGGCCCAGTCCAAGATAGTTAAATCCGCATCCTAGGATGCCCCTCTTCCATTGAAGAAAAGGTTAGAGACCCAGAATGGATCTGGAGTCCAGTGTATCAGACTTTGACATACCCTTTGAGATTCCAGACCCCGCTGTATGCCAGGTTACCTCTAAGTTGCCCGCTACCAAGACCCTGTCTGAGTACAGTATGGCTCCTGAAACCTTGATGCCTACTGATGCATCAAATGGACCATGACTCATTTCCAAGGAACCTCATGGCTTCCCTCAAATTTTAGTTGGAGAAGAGACCCCAGACTCTTAAATAGAAGTTAGACATGGTTATGAGCCTCTGTGTAGCATCCAGGTGGATGTCACTCTATAAAAAGAAAAAATAGAAGACTAAGGATGTGGCCTGTCCATCAGCAGCTAGGGAAAAGGAGTGGATAAGTTTTCTCAGAGGTTGTTCAAAACTGTTACGTCATTGAAACCTCACTCCTTTGGGTCTCCACAGCTACAGGCTACTCCCAAAAACCTGCCTTTGTTTCCTTTTCTGAAAAACAACAAGACTATAATTCTGACCTTTGTCTAGACTATTCCTCTCAGCTGCAGTCTCCAGGGACAAATCTGTTTGGATGAAGGAGATACTTTGTCACCAGATTCCCCTATTGAGGAAGCTTCCTTTGGGGAAACTATCTAGAATACGATGAAACACTTTGAATGGCAGTCCACTCAGCTCTCTGATGTTCAGAACAGGTATTAGAGTGTCTAGGAAATGGGTATCCCTGCCCTTTCTCCAGTCCCACTCGTCCTTAGGGCTTTCCATGACACCTGTCAGTCCACCTCTTCTGCACCCAATTCTCAACCACTAACTCCTGAAAGGCCAGGCAGGTTTTACAAGATTCCTGATGACCTAAAATATTTATACAGGACTTGAGTGGCAGACCCCTTTGTAGAATCTCTCTGTTCAGATAAGCTATCTAAGCTTCTGCCCAGTGCTAATGTCCTATCTATGGACAAAGATAGGGCTCTGGATAGATGGTGAAAGAAGGTTTGCACCTCTGCTACTGTTGCTTTTAGGACAATTAACTACCAGTTGCAAATGACAAAGTACTTGATCTCTGTTCTGCACTCCTTAAACATAATTATGCTGGACCTCTCCTACAGAAGAGTCAAAGCAACAAATTCAGAGCCTGCTATCCCAGGCCACTCAAATAGCCAGACATAGCATTAATTGCAGTTACAGTGCTGTAGATACCTCTTCTTGGTAGCTACCACTGTATGTGTTATTCACAGATGTGCATTACTTTGTAGTCAACCTATCCCAGAGAATTTCAAATCAAGACTTTTAGAACCTCTCTTGGAGAAGGACTTGCTGTTTGGTTCACAGGCTGCCAGACTGTTCAAAACTCTCCAAAGCCAAGGTAAGACTATGAAAGAATACAGACAGATTCTACTTTCTTCAGTTCCTAGATAACAGAGGAACTACTGTTCTAAATCTACCTCTTTCATTAGGAGGGATCCTATGACATCTCATAGAAAAAGGTACCATGACAAATTCCATAGGGAGCCTCCAGCGGGGCGGCCTCCCTTTGGAAATAAAATCTGTGACTACCTTTGCAGCACCCCTCCCCCTGCCCTCGGCCCCATTACTCTTCTTTCCTAAAGACTGTCAGTCTTCCTGGCCTGGTGGGAAGCTATCGCCACAGACAAGCGGGCCCTGTCCATCAAGGATGATTATGCCATGTTTTGGGAAAATATTCCCCCTTTCAAATGCATGCCACAACCTCCTCACAACCATATCTCCCTTCTTGTTACCATCATTCTAGACCTCTTAAATCAGGGAACAATCGAGCAAATTCCAAAGGATGTAATTGGAAAAGGATTTTACTCCAGGATTTTTCCAGTTCCGAGGTAAGAACGGCAAGGAAGACCCATCTCAGGCTTGTCTCTCCTAAACACCTTACTTGAAGGTACCATCTTTTGAAATCCTGTTCACACTCTTCTGCCTTTCATTCTCTCCCAAGCTTTCTTAATGTCACTAGATCAGAAGGACACCTACTTACACATACCTTTCTTTCTTGCAGGAGATTCCTGAGGTTTTCCTATGGCTCCTTGCATTTTCAATGTACTGCTCCACCTTTGTGGTCTTTCCACAGCTATAAGGGTGTTCACAATATGTCTAGCTCCAGTAGTAGCTTTCTGTTGCAATCAGGGAAATCCATATTTTCTCCTTCAGGGATGACCTATTGAGCCAAGCTCTCTATCCAGAAATCCTTCTTCAGCATCTGCACTTCACCCTTTTGACTCCTGACAGGTCTGCTTTTAATATAAACTACAAAAAAATCCACATGGCTCCTACAGAAGACCTGGTTCTCCAGGGCTGCAGACTGGACACACAGAAATTGCATGCTTTCCTCCCCCAGGAGAAAGGTCACAGTGTGTCTGATTTTTTTTCCCCCAACCTTGTCCACCACAAACTGCTGTTCAGCCATACTTCACATGAGGAAAATGCAGTGATACCTGAAATCTGTGTGGTCCTAATGCTGTCACCCCTTGGACACTCTGATTTCCCTCCTTCCTTTTCTTATAAAGGAGCTGCTTTGGTGGAAGAGACAGGTCATCTTCAACCCAAGACTGCCATTCATGCCACCTCCTCCTCTTCAACAGGTTCACATAGACACTTCAAACAAGGTGTTGTGGGCATGGGCAGGATCACACCAAGTGCACAGAAAATGGCAACCTCAGTTTCTGAAGGAACATATCAGTCTGAAGGAAATGAGGGCTCTTCTGCAAGCTCTTCAGACCTTCACCCACCTTTGAAAACCTGGGCCAGATAGACAACACCACAGTCATGTGGCACATAAACAGGAAGGCTCAAGGTCTTGCCAAATGTGCAGGTTAGCACAGGAGACATGAAACTTTGCCACTCACATGAACATCATGCTGGCAACCTCTTACAGCCATTCTCAGGACAGTGTGCTAGCTAACACCCTAAGCCGCTCCCTGGAGGGACCCTCACAAATGGATGTTAAACAGAGAGGTTTTCTAGGCTATCACCCTTCAGTGGGACACTCCTCAGACCTGTTTGCATCACCACCAACCAGTTCTGCACCACAGACCCTTGACCCACAGCCTGGAGGATAGAGGGTCTATATTATAACCGCGAAACCTCACATATGCGAATACGGAAACATCGACACATATTTAGCGAACTGCGAAAACACCAAACGTCCTGAACCGCAAAATTCAAAATGTCGAATCAGCATAGTTGACCAACCGCACCGCCCGCTACCTACTACCTGCCCAAACAAAATAAATAATCCACATACATACACTTAACAAAACCCAACTTCTAACCCTAAACTAAAGCTTATATATATTACTATTTATGCACCTACTTTAACACGCACCCTAACCCTAAGGTCTGTAACTATTGCACACTTACCTTAAGGAGCTATACCGGAGAAGGGTCAACTATCACTATTCGACATTTTGAATTTCACGCTTCAGGACATTCGGTGTTTTCGCAGTTCGCTCAATATGTGTTGACATTTCCGTATTCGCACAACTGCGGTTTTGCGGTTGTAATAGGTAACCGAGGATAGATGCCTTTTCCCTGCAGTGAACAGGGAAGTTCCTCTATGCTTTTCCTCCTTTGCATCTTTTTCCAAAAAAAAAAAAAAAAATCATCTCAAGGCACACACAAGCCCCTAGACTTCTTTTAACTAGCACCCTTTTTGGCTGAGGCAGCAGTGGTTTTCCCTGCTATTTCACCTGGCAAAGGGAAATTACAGGGAAATGCCTCTACATTCGTACCTGATAACTCCACAAAAAGAATTATTGTTCCACCCAAGTCTTCCCTCTCTCCATTTGAGACTCTGGTTTATAGGATTTTAATTCCTCAAAGCAACCTCCTCTCAGAAGAGATTGTTCAAGTCCTACAAAAAGCCAGGAGACCCCAGTACTATAAAATTTTACACAGCTAAATGTAAAATGTTTTCCTGTTGGTGCTGCAAACATAGTGAAGACCCACTCTTATCACAAGTTCTTGCTGAACTGCAGTACCTCTTTGAACTACTTTAATCAAGTTTGGCCTACTTTTCTATAAAAAGAAATTACCTATCGGCTATCAATGTTTGTCTTCTTCTTAGCCCTCCACTTATGGCTAAGGCAGAGGTCAGGCTTTTTCTCAGTGGAGTCCTTCATCTTAACTCACCAAGGCAACCTCTCCCTTCCCCTTAGGATTTTATTTTTTACTAGAAAAGATTATATTGCTTTCTTTTGAACCAGCATCTTCTGCTTCTGTAAAATTCTGTACTTGAAAAAGTATTCTCTTGGCTCTCTCCTCTGTTTGGAGAGATTCTGAGTTACAGGCTCTCATGGCCATCTCCTCTTCTTATTTTTCATAAGGATGGGGTAAATGTCAAGGCTGATCCGTTCTTCATGCCTAGGACAGTGAATGAACTGTCCCACAGACAGGATATTCACCTACCCACTTTCTTTCCCAATTCACAAATCAGAACGGAAAGTTTCTTACATTATCTGGACATCCACAGGCAGCTCAGATTTTATCCCTCAGAAAGACTCACCAGATATTTATATCATTTATAAGCCCTAACCTGGGTCAGGAGGTGTTCAAACGAACTATTGCAACTTGGATTTCTGAGGTTATCTGTCACTGCTACTCGCACTATGGTAAGATGTGTCAAAAGCACATTCCACTAGGACAGTGGATTTGTCAGGGACTTTTCACAAAGGAGTAGACTCTAGGCCTATCTTGGAGGTTGACACTTGGTCTTCTGTACATACCTCTACCAAACACTACAAAATTGATGCTTTCTCCAGGTCCACTGTAGCCTTTGTTAGGTCAGTCCTGTCTGGACTGCTGGACAACTATTATACTCCGTAGTCAACCATCCTTCCTTCCTCTTGTAGCTCTGGGAATTACCCATTTGTCAGGAATACTGTAACAGTGATTTCAGTCAAAACATAGTACAGTTGTGTAAAACACTTACCATAACAGTAGATGTCCTACTGATCACTGTTGCAGTGTTCCATCCAACCCTCCATACCATAGGCTCATAGGTAGGTACTAGGCTGTCGGCCCAAGGAACTACGTAAGCATAGCCAGCAAGGTTCCATGGCTTATGCCATCCAAGAAAGTTATGTACCATCTTATATACCTCTCTTCAACTCTTCAATATTCCTTTTCTTCTCCCCCTTTGCTTTAACCTCTACTCTGTTACATGGGAATGGAGGAGTTTTCTTAGCTGTTCAAGCTACACCACCCCACCCTGGCTGACTAGTCTCTCTTTCTCAGTAGTGTTCAGGTCACTGGCTTAGAGATAGTCTGAGGATCCACATTTAAGTGTTTCTCCATACTCCCCAACTTACATCCTTAGGAAGGTAAAACTTTGGTACCCTGGCCTGATGTCGGTAACTTTCTTACTTAACTCCATTTTTCTATCTTGCCCAGTGAATGAACTCTCCAAAATCTGTGACAGGTTTTAAATATTCCTCTTATAAACTTAGAAAGTTGCTAGAGTAACATTTTTTTCATTAGCATGCATTTTATGAAGGATATAACGTTTGAAATTGAAATGTATGTCATTATTCATGGACTTCAATTAGTAATTTGCCAGAGAACCACACATTTTGTGAGGGAGAGACCAAAAGTATGAGGCACAAATCTGGACATTCTGTGAAAATCTGGACAATTGAGAGGCATGTTAAGCATCCTTATATACAAGAAATAACCCTTGACTTTGACAGGTAAATTAGCTGTTCAACAAGGCCCCTTTTTCAGCCATGACCGTGCTACAGTGGCAAGGGAAAATGTGAAGTAATTAAACAATCTCACACGAAGACGGCAAGAAGTGAAACAGTAATAAACCTTGAAGGATGTATTGTATAAGCATATATATTTATGAATTCTTAATTCAGCAGAATGATAGATCACAGGAGGCAAAATCTGCTACTAGAGAAATCATTGTAGAGGTTCTGTGCAGATGTCTTCTACACATCTAATGACCAGGTCCGCAATATTTCATTACTCATTTTTGAGAAAATACTAAGTAAATTGCTGGGTAAGTGCTTTTGTATAGCTTCAGGCAGTTTCCCTAATGCCAGTGCAAAGAATAATTCCTCAGCTTACCATTCGTTGCAAACTAAATTGAGCTGAGAAACCCTAAAAAAACACAAAAAATGCTTTTTTGAAGGAGAGCAAGTTCTCTGCACCCCTAAGATGGGGGGGGGGGGCAAGACCACCACTGCCCCTGAAATTATATATACTATCTCCATGATTGTACTACAATGAAGAAAAGTGCAACTCCCTCAAAAAGTGCACTGCTGGCTTGCACAATGCAGTACATTGCAGTAAAACGCACTCTTAACTTTTTAAATTCTTGCACTAAAGCCACTTAGGGAATGTAACGGGCCAAATGGGTAGCTAAGTTGTTTTGAACACATTGGGTCAATGAATCCTTGGTCTGACTGGCAAACAAGCAATCTTGTTTAATGAAGAGTGGTGATTATAGGTTTGGCTGATTTCTAAGTAATGTTGTTAGATACTGATACTGTTCCTTAAAATGTTTGATACAGTAAAGGAAATAGCTGATTTCCATCTAAGAATTATTGCTTTTAGATAAGTATTAATAAATATGTAGTGCATGGAGCATGTGTTTGCGCTCCAGTATGGGGGGGGGGGGGACAAACCTGTAAAGCAGTTCTGTAACAGTACTCTCATAGGTGTGTAATAGTTCTTTCGTACCCACTAAGTACTGTAACTGTTGGGTCCCACAGAAGGGACATTCCTTTCCTCCCACCTGTCCCTGAATATCTTACCTCATGTTTTTGTTTGCAGAAGTTTAGAGACATAAGTCTGTAACCAACTTATGTAATTAATTCAAAGCAATAATTAAAACACATCATTGACGTTTTCCTGCAATTATATTTATTTGCTGTCTGAATGATATTTGCTACGTGCTTTACTGTCTTTCAAAGCTGTATTTTTTCTTTTTTAACTGTTACTTCATGGACTAGATAAAAATCCATGCACTTCAGATTGTTTAGAACGGATATCACAGATCATAACCACTTGTGTGTTTTCAGCATGGATGCCAAGATTCACCTCTCAAGATTCGCTCTCAGGGTGAATTCTTTAGCATCCTTGTCTGAAACACATAATATAGAAGATTATAAATTGTGTTGCCGATCATAACCTACGTAAGTGTTCTCAACGTGGATGCCAAGAAATTCATCTTGAGAAGTGATTCTTTGCATCTAAGTCGAGAACACACAAAGGTTATAAATGGAGACTTGATTGCTATTCTTTGTAGTGCATGATGTTTTATCTGCTCCATATACTGTTAGTTAGAGGGGGGAAGGCACCAAGTGTTTTGCTGGCTTTCAAAGCCATAAAGCACTTGGCAAGCTCTGTCACTGTGTGTAACCTAGTTCCTTAACATTCACCTTGCCATGCCTCTTGACTGTACAGATTTTTACAGAATGTCTAGATTTTTGCCTCCTACGTTTGATCTGTTTCTCATAAAATCTTTGGTTTTGGACAAATTTCTGAGGATTAAAGTTAGTAAATAATGATAAAAATTTGAGTTTCAGACTTTGCATCCATCAGAAAATGCGTGCAAACACACATACTGTTCTAGCAACTTTCTAAGTTTATAACAGGAAGTCGGGGACATGTTGCTAGTATAGACAGCAGACAGAAACCTGTTTTTTTTTTTTTTTTTTTTTTTTTTTTCCTGCCACTCTGCTGGTCTGTGCTGGCAGATTTGTCTGCCTAGCACGAGTCCCAACCTTAACAAGTTAAGCAGGGGGTGCTTAACATTTGTTAAGATCAGGTCTCGTACTGTAGTATTACCTGATTTGTATTCTTCTTTGAGTATAATTACTGCTCTGTATGCACAACAACATGGGTAGTATTGGAGACCAGATCATAACCCTCTGTTTTGCAGAAGTGGTGCACTATTTTGTATCATGCAATTAAGTTCTTGCATTATTAGTTTTTTTTAATCATTTTGTAATTATTTTCAAGTGAGGATAATGTTACACAGAGAGGTATGACCAAAAGCTATGCGGCAAGCAACTGCATTATTGACATAATGTCTTCAGCAACTACCGGCTGTAATTTCGTATTAAATCATTCCCTCCAGTGGAATTCTGGAAGTTTGCACTGCAACTTCAAATGGGTGGAGCCTAACCTTTTTTGACAGAATCCGGTTATGCCTCACATTCTAAAGAAATGTTTTTATCTTTGAAACTCTTGGGGTTACTATAGCAATAACCCACGCCTGGGTGTGGGTAATGCTAAATTTACCCACGGTTGGCGTGGTTTGGTCCCGAGGGACCAAACAAAGCCAACCGTGGGTAAATTTAGCATTACCCACACCCAGAAGTGGGTTATTGCTATTATACCGTGACATTATTTAAGAAAAGAAACTATTACTTTTCTTAAATAATGGCATAGTATAATGCCTGTTTACTGCCCTTCCGCAGATGTCTGGCATCCGCGGCAGTTCTGATGTACTGCGCACCTGCGCAGTACATCAGAGTTGAGCAAAAGCAACGGAGAAAGCAAGATCTCCGTTGCTTTTTTTTTAGTGTTTTGCTATGTTAAATGAGTTTAACATAGCGAGACAGTTTTAAAATAAGCAACGGACATCTCCGTTGCTTATTTTAAACTGTCTCGCTATGTTAAACTCATTTAACATAGCTAAATAAAAAGCAACGGAGATCTTGCTTTCTCCGTTGCTTTACACACTGCCTTGCTATGTTAAATGGGTTTAACATAGCGAGACAGCTTTAAAATAAGCAACGGAGATCTCCGTTGCTTATTTTAAAGCTGTCTCGCTATGTTAAACCCATTTAACATAGCAAGACAGTGTTTTAAAAAAACGAGTTATACTAATGGAAAAAAGTCCGGGCGACCGGACCTTTTTCCATTAGTATAACTCAATTTACAATGGGCACGCTGGCCAATCAGCGTGCACGTTTTGGGGGGATCATGGTATAATAAAGAAGTGTAACTGTCAAACTCTTCAGAACAAGCTATTGTTATATTGGTAGTATTCTTTAGGTTCAAGGTCTTAAACTGGATTTTATAAGTCAGAGTAAACACAATAACTGTTAAGTTTGTAATACTTTGTAAACTTAAAATATTTCAGCAAACACTGAAGTTACACACAGTGTCAGCAGCATTTTGTTCATCCAACTGAGAACTTTTGTATGAGGCTAAGCAGTTCTGTTTGTACTACATGGTTGCTGAGATATTTAGAAAAAAACAAGAAGTTTATGACATAAATAAATATTATGTAAACAACTATTAATATATTTTTACCTGCTGAAGACAGAGGTCAAATATCAGTACGGTTGTGTTTGCCATTGTGTAGTCTTTAAGAGGAAATATTTTAATAGCTTGTATTTTGCACGGTTTGGAATTACTAATGGAAATCTAAAAAAGCATATTTCACGTCTAGAGGCATCACTCTGCTGTAATGAGTTAGCTCATCAAAAACTTTCCTTCATGGAACTTCAAACAGATTGGAGATAATGATACTTCCTCGTCACTGATATTGCCATACTACCTCAGTGATAAATTCACTATGGTAGGAAAAGAATATTCTAACTTGGACTTGACACATATTTTACATACTTCATTCAAATGTTTAAGCCATGTATTAATTTTCTGCATGCAATGAGAAAGCAAACACTTCCTAGTGATTGTTCTTGTTCATTAACAGTAAATTGTTGCATTGCAAGTTGCTCTCTTCAAAGTGTGTATCAAAGACTAGACTAAACTTATTGTAACATAAACATTTCTCTTTCAGTATGCTAACTTATAAGTTTAATTAATGCTGCTGTTTTCATACTGAGGACAGTACAAACTCAGATTCATAATAATGCATTGAACC
This sequence comes from Protopterus annectens, assembly GCF_019279795.1. Taxonomy (NCBI): domain Eukaryota; kingdom Metazoa; phylum Chordata; order Ceratodontiformes; family Protopteridae; genus Protopterus; species Protopterus annectens. The sequence goes on along the minus strand of NC_056743.1, from coordinate 795,591,099 downwards.
TTCTCATAGTTTCTATATATTGTATACAACCTTTTGAGCTTTGTTGTTGAGATCTTGTAAGTTAGTCTTTGCAAAGCCAATGACCTTGTTTGGAATTCATCTGTATGCATTATTCAGTTTAATGTATTTGATAGCTTCATAGGTTTTTACTAGTTTACAGCTGGATAGTCATCAAGAAACTTGACATCATCCATGTAGTAAAAATAGCAGACTAGAACTGAAATGGCCATTTTTCTGTTCTTCATTTATATTTGTTTACAGAGGTAGTGCACTGAATTACCGACTAATTTCAGGCTGACTGGAGTTGAAGTGCGAAACATTTCTCAAGCAGTACCGGCAGAAATATTACCAATAACAGAGTAGATCTGAAAGACATAAATGTAAGCAATAACAGAGAAGATCTGATGCTCTCTTTATTTTATTTATTTGACATTTGTTTACCGGGGTGGTCTGACTGGGTCGACAGCACCCATTTTCAGCAGAGGCCCGTGGAGAAAAGCTCCACATACAGTACAATACAAATACAGTATAATCTGATACAATAATGATTACATTAGAAATACTACACAAAAATAAGTTGAAAGAACAAACTGCTGCAAGATGTTGCAATATATTACCATACATCTAGACCGTTCTATAGAGTTAAAACATTACAGACTATAATAGTCACTTTCATCATACATGATGTAGATAGTGTCCAGAGGGGAAAAAAAATTACATAGGTAGTGCAGTGTTTGACATTGACTGTTATAGTACATACAAAATAGAATGTTAGTTTCAGTTTGGAAAATACCCAGAAAGTTAATGATGCAGACAGGAGCGGCCTTAGGTCAACTGGTGCCCTAGGCAAAAGGGCACCCCAGCACCCCCCACCACACCACCCAGTGCCCCCATCCTGGTCTACCTACACCAAATAAATACTGGAAAAGTGCCCCTACTAAAGTGGCACCCTAGGCGGCCGCCTAGTTGGCCTATGCCTAAGGCCGGCTATGGATGCAGATAGTGAGAGAGAGAGTTCAGAATAATAGAAGCAAGAAAGCCTGAGCAGTAGCTTAAGGATATAGTATAGAAGAGAAGGAGTTAGAAGAGCTTTCTGTTATTGCAGTCTGTGAGGGATTTAAACATGACGAAAGAGGAAGACCTGAGCATTAGGCAAGCTTTATGCAGGAGCAGAGACATGTATTTTTGAGATGATTTTTTAAAGAGGCTTTGAAATGGGTTAGGCCAGCATAGACCTGGTAGCTAGAGGTAGTGAATTCCAAAGTATAGAGACGGAGTATGAATACAGAGAGTGACTAGGTTTTCTTGTGGGTTTTGAGATAGCCAAGAGATTTTTATCTTCTGATTGTAGGGATCGATTTAGTGTGTCAGGTGCGACTAGATTGGGTAGTGCAGGGCATGCAGTAGGCTTGAAAATAGGGTTGTACAAGGTGGATGGCTGAATAAAGGCAAGTTGGTTGGGGAGTTCAAGCCAGTTTAATTCTAAGAGTGGTTTACAGTGGTGTGTGTAATATTTAGTTTGTGGCAAACTTTGCAACTTTGTTGTAGCACTGTTCCAGCTTGCTTAGGGTAGAATTTTGTAAGTTAGTTAAGATAGGGCACCATAAAGAAGGAAGGGAAATAAAAATGTTTTTGCAGGGGTAATTTTGGCTGTTGCAGTAAAGAAACATTTGTTTCTATATAAGAGTCCCAGTTTTTGATGAGTTTTCTTTATATTTTGCTATATATGGGGGTCAAGTGAAAGTTTATTGTCAATGATAACACATAGAAGTTTGGTTTTCTGAACAGTTTCTATGGCAATGTAGTCAGCAAGGATGATCAAATGATAGTGACAGGGGAGGTGTTTTTGAGATGAGAGAGTACATTTTTTTTCTTCTTTGGATTAAGAAAGAGTTGGGCATTTCTTAGCCAGGAGTCAACTGCAGTAAAGGACTGTTGAGTTTTTCAGAGTAGTTCTGGTAGTGATTGAGCTGTGCAGATTATGGTGGAATCATCAGAGTACTGAGGGTCCCAGGGTGAGAGGCAGTGTGAAGGTTATGTGAAAATGTTGGAGTAGGGGTCCTAGGATGGAGTTTTGGGGGGACTCCAGTAGGGTTGTGGAGAAAGGGAGAGGGTTTATTGGACCATTTCACTGCTTGTTTACGATCCTTGAGGTAGCTCTGAAACCATTTTACTGTGTTGTGTGAGAAACCTAAGTTAAACAGTGTGTACAAAAGTAAGGGGTGAGACACTTTGTCAAAAGCCTTGGAGAGATCGAGGAATACTGAGGCTGTATAGCGTCCTGCATCTCTGGCCTTGTTCATGGTGTCGATAAAGGATAATAGGGCTGTAGCTGTGCTGTGGCTAGGTCGGAAGCCATGTTGGGTTTCGGTTAAAAGATTGTTTTGCAGTAGATATTGAATTACCTGCTGATGGATACCTCTCTCGAGAATATTGGATGTGGGTGACGAGATGGATATAGGACGGAAACTGGATGGATAAAAGAGTTGCCTCCTTTGTGGATGGGGATGATGTAAGATTGTTTCCATATGGTAGGTACTTCTGATTCAGATAAAGACCTATTTATAAGGATACTGATTGGGGAGACGACTGAGTTAGCAGCCAGTTTGAGGTAGTATGGGGGATGATTGTCAGCTGAGGTAAAGCAGGGTTTTAGTTTATGTAGCAGTTTCTTAATGGTGTCGGTGGGTATAGACTGAAATGAAAATGGGGTTTGTATGACATTTTGTTGAGTAGGAGTGTTAGTAATGACAGTGATGACAATGACTCTTCCATCTGTTCCTCAGTGGATTGGTCTTTGGATCCAACTTTGGGCCCATCTTTGGACACTATAGACTTTAGGAACCAAAACTCCGGCTCTTCCCCTCACTCATAATCCCCTCCTATCTCCAGCATTACCCATATCTTGTTTGCCACTTGTTAGATTATGACGTGGTCCATTGCTCACATGATTCAGATAAGTGTAATTGTTTATTTTCTAGTTTACATATAGGTTTCCAATTTTTCCTTTTACTTTACCTTTTCTGAGCCTTACACCTCTTCTTAACATAAAAACAGAACCCTTAAGTGCTGTTCGATTTGCAATTGGCACGTGTTTGTTTAAAAAAACATATAACAGTCATACACTAATAATTCCTTTTCTTCTTTAACTGAGTATTAATACTGTACAGTGTTATTTTGTAGAGACAGCTCTTCTAATTTTTATTTTTCTTTGGGTGTTGTGTTTTCTCCTTTCTTCACAGCAAGGCCAAGAAACCCTCTGACTTCAAAAAGTGTAGCCTGTAGCCACAAAATCCCAAATTCATATGCATATTCAAAGTGAGTGTATTAGCAGGGTGCAGGCCATCTCAAAGGACTGCTCGATCTCTACTGCTTTTGTCAGAGGGCCGTTATAGAATGCTGTTATAAGACGGTCCTGAAGGGACATCTCCCAGCCCCTGCAGGAGACTGGAGGTCTGAATGGAGAGATGAAAGTTAGCAAGCAAGGGAGAGTAGTAGTGCTGAAATTGAATTAATCCTCAAGTCTTGGTGAGCACCTTCACAAGGTGGACCCTGTTTTTTCACAAAATTTCACCAAGGCGACACTGCTATATAGACTGTATTTATATGGCATATATCATGGACAGAAGCATGTTAAAAATTAAAAATGCTAGCTGGATGCACAAAACCCAGGATAAAAATGCCCAATCCTGGTAGGCACACTGGTGCCAGGAATGGAAAAGATGACAGTGTAGAATCCTCAAAATACAGAAACATTCCTACAATGGGGCCAGGCCAGGCCCAGTGGGAGGATGGCACCCCTGTTGCAGAAGGAACTAGTAGTCCACAAAATTCTCAAAAATTGATAGGCCAAAGAAGAGCCATAAAGACGATAAAGTGGCCTGTTGAGGATACAAAATAAATTGTGTATTGTTACTATTATGCAAAAAGCCCAGAATTTCCAGACACAAGATGTGCAAAACAATTGAGAGAAATTAGAGGAAAGAAAAATACTTCCACGAGAAAAACTGTCAGAAGCTTCAAATAAAAGTTTATAGAACAGATTTGTGAAAAACAGGTATAGATCAAGAAACATTGATCTGCTTGGAAAAATTTTATTTTTATTTTATTTATTTTACATTTGTTGACCGGGATACTCCGACTGGATACAAAAAGAAGCATCTGAGGCCTGAGGAAGTGTGAAAATATAAACCACAAAACCTAGAGATTTTTGAAAAGTATAAAACGAAATATGGACATGGGAAAGAAATATTTGATATGGTGCAATATTTATGCAAAGGAGAAACCCAACTCAATTAATATAAAGAAAGCCGCCCCAGAGATATTCATAGAGAAATACAGGCAAAGGCATCCCGTTATGGAAAATTTCACAATAAATAAAATAATATCGCAAAGATGGAATGTAGAAAAGAAGATTAGCAAAATTGAAGTTAAAAAAAAATAGAAGGTGAAGTTGTGGGAGTGCCTGTTAAGTGAAGGATTTGGTGCAGAAGGTCTGACAACAGGTTACATCCCAGCAAGATGGAGCGAGTCCACAAAGTAAGGAGAAGCAGGAAGATCAGGAGACATCTGAAGAAGAAATTTGGACATGGGAAAGAAAAGAGATTTAATATGGTGTAATATGGGTCTACTTTATACCCTCAACACGAAAAATCCGAATCGCACAACACATCGAGTGAACCGCGGCTACGTCAAACATACTAAAGAGCGAAAATGTAAACCTTGAACCGTCATAGTCGGCCAACCCACCACCTGCAACACACTACCTACCCAAACACAATAATACAACACATACATACACTAACCAAATCCCTACTTCTAACCCTAAATTAAAGCACCAGAATCCTACTGCTGACCCTACACTAACCCCACTTACACAACTGTCTAATGCACTGTCCTTAACCCCTTCCTAACCCTAAGGTTCGTAACTACTGCACACTTCCCCCTACGGAGCTATACCCAAACAAACTAAATATTCCACACACATACACTTAACAAAACCCTACAACTAAACCTTACATACATTACCTACACAAAACCTTACATGCGCTACCTACCTATGCACTTACCTTAACCCCTCCCTAACCCTAAGGTGCGTAACTATCGCACACTTACATTACAGAGTTATACCGCAGACGGGCCAACTATGCGATTTCGATGTTTCCCCTTCGTGGTTTCGTTCGATGTATTCACGGTTCGCTCTTTCCGTGTCGCGCAATTAGGATTTGGGTTTTACTGCTTTCGAAAGCTTAAAGTAGACCCGTGTAATATCTATGCAAAGGAGAAAGCAAAACTAACCAATACAAAAAGAGCAGCACCAAAGAAATTCGAAGAGAAATACAAGCAAAGGAATCCAGAGATGTAAAACTTTACAGTACAAAAAATAAGACAAAGAGGAAAAGTAGAAAAGGAGATTAGCAATGGAGAAGTTAAAGAAATAGAAATTGAGGTTATGGAGTACCTGTGAAGCGAAGGATTCAGTGTAGAAAATCTAATTCAGAAAGCACCACAACAGGATAGAGCAATGGATATCCAAATTAAGGGTAAACCAGTGGAACGGGAAGCAGTTCATCAGGTGCCATATGAAGATATTTTGGATTTTGCATTCTACAGGAAACCAGTATAAATATTCACTTGAAGCTGGACAGCAAGAGAAGGAACAGGAAACTGGAAACTCTGATGCAGTCACTCTTGAGGAGTGATAGGCCAGTAAGTTCCCTTATGACAGAGCAATGGATGGCACAGGATGAAGTTGAAGAGAAAGTGCCACAGGAAGATGCTATAGAGCTTTCTATAGAACGCCTGCAGGAAATGAAAAACAAAAAATGTGCCTTTAGACTAGATGAAAACAAGCTAAGAGAAGAGTTGCTTGATTTAATAGAGAGAGACATATTAAGATCAATAAAAGAAACAGGTTGCAGAAGCTCAATAAAAAAACAAAAGTCAGAAATTTGCTAAAAGAAATGAACACAGTAATTTGGACTGTCCATAGAGATCCGATGTGATATAACAGAAGTAAACAGGATATATTACTGTGCAGCTAAATTAATAACTGATAAAGTTCTACAAGAGCACAGGGCAATGAGGGAAAAGAAGGGGAGAAATTAAATACCATCATGGAAGTATCGAATAGAGAAAAACTATAAAGCAATGAAGACAAGAAGTGTCACTGTTACAAGAGTATAGAAGAGGGAACAGATGAACAAAAATACTTAGAAAGACATGATAAAAGCAATGTGCAGTACTGGAACCGATCAGGATTTGTCACACTATCACAAATTAAAAATCTCAGCACAGGCTTGAAAAACTTAGGAAAAACAATGCTCTTACTTAAGAGTGAACCTGCAAGCTACCCTAAAAATTATAGACCAGTAACTTGCCTTCTGACAATGTATAAACTATACACTGGAATTGATGCAGACAGAGTTTATAGTCGTTTAGAAGAAAACTTAATTTGCAATGGAACAAAAGGGCAATAAAAGAAAGTCATATGGAACAAAGGATCATTTATTAAAGTCATAGTGGAGAACTGTGAAAAGGGAAGAATTTGTTTGGTATGGATTGACTACAGAAAAGCATTTGATAGTATCCCACAGTCATGGATCAAAGCATGTTTAAAACTGAATAAGATATAGCCTACACTGATCGACTACATTACAGTGACCATAAAACGGCGGCAGACAACTTTGCAAATAAGCCATGATAAAGGACAAATTATTCCAGGGATAAAAACTCTAAGGGGATATTAGAGGGTGACTCTGTCACCACTGCTATTCTGCCTTGCCTTTAACCCATTAAGCTGTCTACTTAACAGCTTAGGCCATAGCTGTAATTTGGCTCCTAGAAAACAGCAAAGTGTAAAGACTTCTCATCTTCTCTTTTGTTGATTTAAAACTGTATAGCTCATCAGATGAGGAACTGAAAGCACAACTGCAAGTTGTCAAAACTTTTTCAGATGATATAAGAATGTAATTTGGTCTTGATAAATGTACAAAAGCAACCTTTAAAGCAGGAAAACTGCAGCACCATCAATTTGGGACAGGAATGTGATATAAAAGAACTTGAGCAAGAGAGAGTGTATAAAGTACCTGGGAACTGAAGGATAAACAATAATATATGAATAAATGGGAATAAAACTTAGTAAGGAATATTTTCGAAGACTTAAATTAATCCTGAAACATACCTCTCAAGTGTACCTTTGTTATGAGGAACGTACCTCATTTGGGGTCTTAAAAAGTTCATGTTCCTCGAAGTTCCTCACAGTTCCACATTGAAAGACTGTGTCACACATTCAATGTTAGGAATTTTTTTTAAGTGAAATCCATGGTAAATAGAAATGAATCATATTAATTCATTAAAAGATCATCTTTAAAACCAGCATATTTTAACCATCCTATGGTCTTCCTAATAGAAGTTGTTAGTAAGCCATTAGTATGTGTTCCACATTTTGCCCATTTGTTCCACATTATGAAGGCTGGTGTTCCTCATTTTGGAGATGGAAGGTTGAGAGCTATGTCCTGAAAACTGCGTTGACATCTAGGAACACAATCCAAGCTATAAACCAATTTGCTCTTCCTGTCCAAACTTACAGTTTTGGAGTGATTGACTGGCCCCAAAATGTTTTGGATGGATTAAAAATGAAAACAAGAAGGATGCTTCATGCTCACCAAATGATTTATAAAAATCAGTGCATACCAAGATTATATATTCTCTGTTCCGAAGGAGGGATAGGCCTTCTTGAAATTGATTACATGCATAGATCTGCAGTCGTGGGACTCCACACACATCTGCCGACCTCACAAGACCCAAATGTAGTAAACGTTTTAAGCATGAGGAGAGTAAATCTAAGATGACTTCCTTGCTTAGTCTAGCAGAAGCATATTGGCATCAAGCAGGAATGGAAATCACACCACAAATAGATAAAAAATCAGGCAGCAACTGAAATGTACCAAAAAAAAAAAAAAAAAAAAAAAAGAATATAAGGTAAAGGACCAGATGTGAAGGCAAGAAACTTGGAAAATGCATAAATATAGTTGCAAGTATAGAAAACATCTGGAAGAACCTCATGTTGATCAGGAACGAATGCAGGAATGGTTAAGGAAAGGCGAATAAAAAGCAGGAGATGAAAGGTTAATATTTGGGGAACAAGATGCTGGGCTGTGTACATGTTGGTTTACAAAGTCCATTGAACATGTGGGGGAGAGACAAATATAGGTTTTGTAAAACAGAATTGGAAACAGTTGCACACCTCATTGCTGGTTGTGACATACTAATGATAGGACAGCATACTGAAAGGCACAACAATGTGGCAAGACTGTTGAACTGGGGATTATGGAAACGTTATTGTCTTGAAGTGGCTGAAACACTGGAAACATGAGCCACAGAGCATCACAGAAAATGATGTTTACATCACATGGGATCATCCATTACTAACAGTTCAAAAGATGCTAGGAAACCAGATATAGTTGTCCATGAAAAGCATGCAAAAGTAGCATTGATCATTGAAATTGCCACACGCAGTGACTACAGTGTCTTGCGTACAGAGAAACACAAAGTCATAAAGTATCATGATTTGTTGGCAGAAACAATAGCAATATGGAAGAAAGCATACAAATTGGAGGAGTCATTACTGGGCACATTGCGGGTGCTGTGAAGAGCACTTCTGTCTGGCCTCAAAGATTGAAAGAATAGTAATCTCATGATCTTTACTCTTACTTTGACTTAGGAATGTGGTCCATTACCATCATGATATTAGAAACCCAAAAGACTTGGAGAAATTAAAAGAAGAGAGAGACTCTTCCATGCCTCTGTCTTCCCCTTTTGCGATTTCTGAAGTTTCCCTGTTTGCCTGAAAGTCTTTGGACAAACATAAGGGGAAAACGAACAGTGAAAGTCCAAGGAAAAAATCAAGGAGGGTAAGAAGTCTTCCCCTTACTGCTGTGCCTCTTCTGTTGCATCCTTGGCTCTGACTTCCAGGACACCTATGTCATTGGATTCAACATACCTTTTTGATGGTCATTGGATCCTTTTACTACTACTCGTACAGAGCCAAGATTCTCTCTGGACCCTGTATCCCTGATCCTTCATTCTCCCTTCTTACAAGAAAGTGTGTTACACTGTTCCTCCAGACTGACATACACTTCCTCTATCTGGTCAGTCCAGTCTACCAGAAGCCTCACAGAAGCAGAGGTGGATAGGATGATGAGGAAGCTCCTCAGGACCCAAATTCAGTTGAGAGTTTTCCTGGCTCTGACCGCTGTCAGAACCATAAATTTTGGTCCTTTCCCTCTACAAGTAGTTACTCCAACCCTGATCCACTTTCTGGGTGCAGGGACTGTGGATGTGAGTTTCATCCAGGGGTTACCCTAGTCGGATCCAAACACTTTGTTGCCTTCTACTCCAGTGACATCTCTGATCCAGCATATTGAGTGCCTTTGATCAGGAGGCATCTCTGAGCCGAAGCATTGGCTCCAGATCTGGGGGTAGAGAATTGTTTCCAAAGGTGCCAGAGCCATCTCTTCACCTTGGAATTTTAGCTCTAGACAGGTTGGCTTTGGTTTTGGAGTCTAGCTGACCAGGCTTCCCAGATCAACCTGCGGTGGATGCCCCGGCTCCTCCATAGTGGTTTTGTGTTCCCTCTCTGTTTTGACATTCAAGGCCATAGAAGGAGCACTTTCCCTTTCTGCTGAGTGGCATTCCCTAATGTTCTTGGCTCCACCCTTCCTTCACTGAAAGCCCTTGGGTTGTGATCCAGCTCTTCCTATCCATTGGGGCAGTCGATTCAGTCGAGCCCACTTCCAAGTCTCGCATCCATCTTTTGAGTCATTAGCAGAGTACATCACCACAGTGTCCCCTCGGAAGCATATATGCAAGAGGAGGCATGTGAACTCCCTACAGGTGTCTCACTGAAGACACCGATTATGATGAAGGGGAAGGGCCCTACAGATCACCCTTTGGGATGTCTTATTTGGGGAGTTTCTCAAACTTTTGAGGAAGAAAGGTGGATGGTCTTTTGAAGCCCTTTTTCAGAAGGAGTCTGTGACAATGAAGGCCTCTGGGTCATGCCCAGCTACATCATCAGTGGCCCCTCCCACGGATAAGATGGTCAACCTAATCTTGAAGCAGGCATGGAAAGAATCAGATGTAGATGAACCAATACCATGCAAAGATCACCCTCACTGGAGCAAGGGTCCAGCAGTTGAGTCTAGTAGTGGTGGTGGCCACAAAAAAGGAGCTGGCTGATGGGAGCTCCTCTGTCCATCCTCCTAACAGGGAGTGTAGGGCTTTGGGCAGTTTGGGAAATAGGTTTACACTTCATCCTTTGCCCTGAGGTTGCTAAATTATCTGGCACATGTGACAAGATTTCAGAGTTATTTGACAAAGGAGTTTTCAAAATTTCTCTCAGGGTTCATCTCTGCAGAGGCCAAGAATATGGTAGACAGAGAGCAGAGGCCAAGAATATGATAGACTGAGAGCTGGCCACCCTACAGTCTGTTTCCAACACCTCCATGCACTTGATTTCCAGTGCTACGGAAGGCACTTCGAGCTGCAGGTACATGTATTACTGTAAGGAAACATGCATGGATGTACATATGAGGGACTTTGCAGAGCACTCTAGATGTCCTTTGTAAATGTCAATTTGGATGGTTCAACTCTGTTTGGACCAAAATTGAAGGACACAATTTCTAGGAGTGACAAAGACAGAAAAATCGTGTCTGCTCTTGTAATATGGTTTTCTATTCTCCAGAGCTCCTTCTGTAGTAACCAGAAAGGTGGCAAGAAATTGTAGTTCTGGAAATCCCAAGGGTTTTCTTTGAACACTCCTGGATGTAGAGTTCCCACCTCTGCTATGGGGGCGGTTAACTGTGGATGGGAGGCAGAGGAGGTCTGTAAAACCAAGACTTCCAGGGTCTTTTCTCCAGAAAGCCCCATCAGTGCTCCAGAATGCTTTTAATATGTCCTATCTGTGGGAGTGATTTCTACATGTCAGAAATCAGCAGAGGGTAACATTATCCTACCCATTTTGCCAAGAAGTGATGAGTGTGTGGCAGTGGGCGATATCTTCAGATTACTTTCTGATAGCAATGCACATTCTAGGGAAATCGTGTTCTGGACGAGAGGGTAAGCAGGTCTATCCTCCTACCTAGTGAATGGTTCATAGCAATGCACATCCTAGGGAAATCCAGTGTTCTGGACGAGAGGTTAAGCAGGTCTGTCATCCTACCTAGTGAATGGTCCATCAATCCAGTGGTGGCAGAGCAGGTTTTCCATCGCAGGGGCTGACCATGCTGTGATCCCTTTGCTTCCCCTCACAACAAGCAGAGTAGCCGGGTCTTTGCCCCCAAGGTCTCCTGTATACCTTTCCCCCTACTCCGCTCATCCCCAAATTGCTGGAGAAAGCATCAGAGAAGATCAGTCATCCTCATTGCCCCTTTCTGGCCTCAGTAGGTGTGGTTCCGCTTCCTGTGTCCTCACTCGGTACACAGTTCTTATGTGCTGGATCCTGGTCCGGATCTTCTCTCTCACCCATCCGGAATGCCTCACTTGGACATTCAGGCCCACAAACTAACCACTTGGTTTCTCCAATTCTAATAATGGCAAATCATTCCAGGCTTTCTTCTTCTTCTTCAGTGATGCACATTTTCTTCTTCTCAGAGACCATCTGCCAGGAAAATCTACAAAATCAAGTGAAAAGATTTTCTGTCTGAGCTTTCCTTTTTCATCTCCTGTCTCTGCTGGTTAGGATTTCCTGACTTCCATTTTTCATGATGGAGCTAGCTATTCTACTATTAAGGTCCAGCTAGATGCAATTTCTAATTTTCTTATAGGGGAAAATCACTCGCCTGTACCTTTCCTTAGGTTGTCTAAGATGTTCTTAAGGAGAGCTTTTTTTTTCTAAGACCTCCACTTAGAGATCCCACTTCTCCTTGGGACATGAGTATTTTGTGCCAAACCTTAACCAGTCATCCCTTTGAACCTGCAGCCAAGGCAGATATCAAGTTTATTACTTGGAAGACATCTCTGGTGGCAGTCACTTCAGCTCGGAGAGTATCCAAAGTACAGGCCTTGGCTTGCAAACCTCCTTATCTTATTTTTCACAAGAACAGTATCATTGTGGATGAAACTCATGTTTTATTCCAAATGTGGCAACTGAAACTTCACTAAACCAATCCTTCCATCTTCTGGTTTTCTTCCCTAATTTTTCCAACAATGGGGAGTATATGCTACAGTTGCTGGACGTGCTCCGTTTCTATCTCCACTGTAACAAAACTATTAGGAAGTCTGGTCAACTGTTTTTCTTTCTTCAAAGCCAAATTGGGACAAGGAGTCCCTAAAGTGACTTTATCAAGATGGCTGAATGCATTCCTCATGTGTATAAGGAGAAGGGCCTTATTTTACTTAGACACATTAAAGCCCATTCCACCAGATCTGTGCCAACTTCCACTGCTTTTTTTTCAAGGGCATCTGTTGATGGTATTTGTGCTGCTGCCACCTGGTCAAGTGTTCTTGCCTTCATTTTTCATTACAGACTTGCTCTTCAGAAATAGAGCTGCTTTTTGTTCAGCCATTCTCTGGAATATCCTACTACAAGAGCACCCTAGAGATCTCTAGCTAGGGACTTTGTCCTATCCATTGAGGAACAGATGAAAGAGACAACGGATAAGAAAGTTGTGTACATAAGAATAGATCTGCTTCCGTCCTTCCTCAACTTTCCAGTCAGACCTGTCACCTGGCCTTTTTTCACATGCTCCTTAAGCTCCAGAGGAGAGTATGTGGATGCTTATTGCCAGGATTCCGTTTTGTTAGAGAGGAGTTTCCACTTTTTGTGGAATTGTAGGCAAACTCAGACTAAGGTAATGTTAGAGATAGGAGGGGATTAGGGGTTAGAGTAACCTGAGCTTTGAATCCTAAAATCAGACTCAAAGACCCATCCATTAAGGAAGGATGGAAGCAGACAACACAACTCTATCCTTATGGTAACTCCATAAAGTACAGTTGTGTAAAATCTTGACATAACAGTAGATGTCCTTCTCTTTACTGTTGCAGTATTCTAAACGGTGGGATCTCTTGCCCAGGGCAGCCCAACGCTCAGCAAGTATACCAAATCCTAATCTTGTCACTTCTATGCTCCCAGCACATAATGCAGGGCATAAACGGGAAGTACGGACACAACTACCCAGAAATGAATTGCCCCAGAAGAGAACACTCTCCACAGGACAAAGGAGTCCATGCACATCCAGAAGGGGAAAAATGCAGAAGAAAAAGTGGAAACCTTAAGCCAGAGTGAAATATAAAACAAAAACCAGAACAAACGAGGGGGCTGGAGGGAGGGAGCAAATACTGCAACACTGAAGAGAAAGACATCTACTGTTATGGTAAGATTTTACACAACTGTGCTATGTCTTTCTATATCACTGTTGAACTGTTCTGACAGAAGGGAGAGTAAAAAGGCTCAAGAAACAGAATGGGAGGTGAAAAGCTGAGAAGAGCCCTCAACAAACCCATGTAAAATGGTTCTAGCAAAATGTGCTTTGGCCCTAGAAACCATATACAGCTTATAATGTTTAGTAAAGGTATGCACTGAAGACCAAGTAGCAGCTTCAAGGATGGAACTGGTGTCCAACCCCTTGAAGAAGGCACCAGAAGAGGCAACAACCATAGTGGAATGAGCTCTAACAGAAGTAGACAGAAATTTGCCATAAAAAATATAACAAAAGGAAATGGCTTTAGATATCCAAGAGGAGATGGTTTGCTTAGAAACAGCCAAACCCAATGTCCTGGGATAAAAGGAAACAAAAAGCTTATCGCACTTACAAATGGACTTAGTTTAATCCAAATATTACCTGAGCTGTCTTAGAAATCCAATTTATGCAGGACCCTTGCACAAGCAGATTGAGGAGAAAGGGGAAAAAGGGGAGTTGTACTAACTGATTTAAGGACAGCTCATTTACTACATTAGCCATAGAAGAAGGATTAGCATGAAGGGGGCACCCTGTCCCTGTGAACAAACAGAAAAGGATGAATGGCCAGAAGGGCCTTGAGCTCAAAAACCTTCCGAGCAGAAGTAAGAGCCAGCAGCAAAACAATCTTGCAGGTACAGTGTTGCAAATATGCAGAATCTGTAGGCTCAAAAGGAGCCTGAGTCAATTTTTCCAAATCAAAATTAAGGTCCCAAGCAGGAATAGGCTTCATTTGAGGCCTAATATGCAAGATGCATTTAGGAAATTGTTTGACCTCAAAATGAGAAGCCAAATGAGGATTCAAGGGCAGATAGACAAAAATGGGTGACAAATGGGCTCTACAGAAGAATAGTCCAGGCTAGCCTAGAGCAACTCACACAAATAATAGAGGGCCGGGGGGGGGGGGGATCACCACTGAAAAAGGGTCGTGGTTACGAGCATAGTATAACACCAGACATAAAATCTTTTCCATTTGGATATATAAGATTTTCTGGTTGAGGGTTTACTTGCCTCCTGTAAAATCCTTAGCATGTCCTCAGAAAAGAGATGCCTGAAAGGGATCAAAACTGTATCTCCCACAGTGTCAGTTGAAGAGTGGACAAGTGAAGATGGATGAGAGAACCCTTGTCATGTGAGAGGAAGTCCAACTGGTGAGGAAATATGTGGTGATTGCCCCTGGCCAGATACATTGAGGGGAACCAGTGCTGTCCTAGACAAAAGGGAGTCACTAACAAGATTTTTGGGGAGTCCAGCTGAATCCTCTGCAGGACTCTTGGAAGTAGAGGAAGAGGAGGGAAAGCATAAAGAAAGATCTCTGTCCAAGAAAAAGAAAGGACATCCGTCTTCCACACCAGATGGCATGGCACTCTGGAACAGAAGTGAGGAAGGTGCCTGTTCAGAGGGGAGGCAAAAAGATCTACTTGAGGAATACCCCAATAATGGACAATGTCCAGAAAAACAGCTCTGCAAAACATCCATTCATGAGCCTGTGTTTTGCACCTACTCAGTGTGTCAGCCACTAGATTGTGCTCTGAAGGAATGTATACCGTCTGAAGAGTTAATTGGTAACTGAGAGCCACCTCCCAATCTTGCAAAGCCCTCCTGTAGAGCAGGTATGATTTTGTGCCTCCCTGCTTATTGACATACCACATCACTGTAGGTTTGTGTACACTTTTAAGGGGTCTGGAGAGAACATGGGGTGAAAAGACTGAAGGGCCAGAATCAGTGCTTTCATCACTTTGATGTTGATATGGTCTGACTTCTGATGGGTGGACAGAGACTCTGAACTTTCAGATGACTAGAAGTAGCCCCTCACCCCATGTCTGAGGCATTGATGAACATTTCTTGAGAAGGAACTGGAGGCTGAAAGGGCAGGCCTGGGTTGCGAGCAAACTGTTGTATCCACCACTCAAATGCCTTCTTTAGACAGGGAAGGAGAACTACACTGAAATCCAGAGGGTAACAGTGCTGCAACCAAACTAACTTGAAATACCAGTGAAGCTTCCAAATATGCAGTCTGGCAGGAGGGGACATTGGAGGAGAAGAGGCCATGAATCCCAGGGCCTGAAGAAACTCCTTGGCTGGCATGGCAGTCAGAAGAAGGAAAGATTGAAAGAAGACTGTCAAAGACAAAACTTTTGGAGGTAGATGAGAGGCCAACATTATCACTGTCTGAATCCTGCATCCCAAATGCACATGATTTTGAGGTGGAGTTAGATTGGACTTTTGGAAGTTGATAGTGAACCCCAGACTCAGAAGAAGAGAGATAGTGAACTCCATGTCCTGTAATAGGTGACTTGGAGAAGGCACCTGAAGCAACAGATTGTCTAGATAAGTAAAAATCTGAATGCCTTGGAGCCTGCAGAAAGCAATCACAGGAGCTAGGCATGTTGTGAATATCCTTGGGGCAGTAGAGAAGTCACTGGGCAAAGCAAAGAACTGAAAATGAAAGGAAGACACAGAGAAACATGCTCCTGAAAAGAGTGTGAAAGGGGTATGAAGGTAAGCATCTTTCAGATCCAGAGACACCAAATAAGCCTGGGGTTAGTAAAAGAGGAAACTGGGTTTGAAGAGTAAGCATCCAAAAAGAAGGGACCTTGAGAAAGGTGTTCAGCAGGGAGAGATCCAGGATACGTCTCCAAGTACTCTCCTTTCAAGGAACCAGGAACATCTTGAAATAAAAAAAAGTTTCCCCACTTGGGAAGGGGGGACAAGTCAAATGGTTCCTTGGTTCACTAGGGACCCTAGAACCTCCAGGAAATGAGAAAGTTGCTCTAGAAGAGGTTGAGGAATCCCCGAAAAAGGAAGGAGAGGCTTCCATACCATGAAGTAACCCTGACGGATGATGGAAAGAACCCAGGAGTCTGAAGTAATGAGATGCCAATTTGAAAGACAAAGGGGAAAGCCTAAGGGATAAAGGAATCTGGTCGGGGGGTTGTCAAAGAGAAGCAGGCTTGTCAGATTAAAGGAGGCTTCTGGGCCAAAGAAATCTGAGAAGCCGTAGTAGACCGGGTCACACCTACCAACCTTCCTGCACTTGGAGGCCTGGCGGGGGTTGCCTGTGAACAAAAGCAGATCTAGAAGTATAATTCTCTGGAACTTAGGGATAGGATGGACAAAAATGTTTAAGGTCCTGCAAGGCTTTGCCTTTCTGTTTAAAAGACATAAACAGGTCAGCAACAGCAGTAATCCCAAAAAGATGTTTATTATCAAAAGGAGCATCCAACAACTTGGCCGTAATGTCATCAGGAAGAGACTGGAGATGAAGTCAAGAAAACACCTCATGACAGACCCAAAAGCCCCAGCCCTGAAAGAGGCATAAGCAGCATCATAGCTACACTTAATAGTCTGGTGAGCTACATGAAAAGCAGAACCTAAAATAGATAAGGCAGAAGATTTGCCTTCAGTCAGGGAGGTCAGAAATAACCTAACAAGCCTGAGCAGTCAAGGCCAGGGCATACCTGGTCATGTGGGTCTGGTAATTAATGGCCCTAAAGGCCAAAGTAGAAGCAGCGTAAACTTTCTTACCAATCCTCTCCATTGCCCTACTATTCTTATCAGAAGGCAAAAGTTTGGAAGAGGGCAAGGGCTTAGAAGGTTTGTTAGAAGAGACTGACATCACAGCAGGGTCAGCAGATGAAATAAAAATTGACAATCCTCAGGAACCTTATAGAACCTATCAGGTTTCTTAGTAACAGGAGGCTGAGAATCAGGAGATTTGGAAGCAGCAATGAAAGTGTCTAACGAGGCAGCCAACACCGGAGGAACTGCCGATTGTTTAGGAGTACCCACCTGAAGCAATTCATAATTTCTTCTCTGAATATCAGACACTTGAGAAGAATCCCACTTAAAGTATTCCATCATCCTAGCAGTTGTCCCCAAAGGACAGTTCCTCAAAAGGAGACTCTGGGCTAACAGACTTCTACTTATCAGAACTGTAAGGCAAAGGCATTTGTGAAGAATATGGCAATGATCCCTCATCAGACACTGAATCCTTGTCTGAGGAATCTGGTTCCCTAAGCCATTTAGAAGGGGTAGAGGTCCAAGGAGGAGCAGGTACTGAAACCCCATGAGGAGGCTTCAGGGCCATCAAGGCAGAAAATAAGCACTGAGTAAACTAATGCCATTCTCTTTGAGGATCCTTTGGACCGTAACATGCTTCATTTGTCTTTTCTTGGAAGAGACATCAGCCCTAACAAATACCAGAGGTTCTGGCCCTTGGTGAGAATCGATAAGAGAACCTGGAACTTCCTCCCTGACCAGTATCTGTGGAATCCCTCTAGGACCCTCCAAGATGATCAACCGCAGTTCCTCCCTCAACATCCAGAGCAGACACCTGCAAAGCCTCAGAGGACATGTGAAAAGACCAATTCATGCCATCCCCTCATGAGGTCATGGCAAAGGAATCTGATGTACACACCAAGGGATGTCCAGTGGAGGTTGGACAGCTAAAGAATCCAGCTGAGACTCTTCGCTGCCCTCTTACCTAGCTGGAGTATCTTGAAGTTAAAGGATTCTGCCATGTTATCCTGGGCTAACTGTTTAAGCTATTGGTTTTAAAGTTAAATGGCCAGGGAAGACTAATGCATTTTGAGTGTCTTAGGCACAAATGCCTTACAGATGCTACAAGGGGTATGGTCGTGGGAAGCACCCAAACAAGAAAAAAATTGCACTATTCTTGATAATTTTGGGGAGTCTGCTTTCCACACTGACATTTTCCTTTCTTAGATGGCATGAACCCTAGGAAGCAAAATGCAATACAAGACCAAGAAAAGCCAAAAAAAAAAAAAAAAAACCCAACCGAAGCACTTATCTGTTAACTAGGTATCCAGCACAGCAACAAGGTACTCAGAAAAAGCTAGCAGTAATGGTGTTCAAACTAGCAGCAAAGTTCTGAGTAGTTGTGTCTGTACGTCCGTTTTATGCCCTGCATTATGTGCGGGGAGAATAGGAGTGATGTACGGTTCATGCAAGATCATTAGGCCTTAGTATATTGGTTGAGCATGGGCCTGCCCGTGATGGGAGATCCCTTCTGTTTAGAATACTGCAACAGTGGTACTGAAGGACATCTTTTGTTTCTAGTTAGTTACATTGTAGGAAACGAGCAGAGTGTAATTTACGATATTTATATTAGTTTTTAAATTTGGCCAATCTTCAGTAATTCTGTCAGGGAAGTGGAAAGGAGATGGGAATAGTGTTTTAGGTGATGTGTCCTGTACTAAAGCAGGTGCATTTTGTGTGGATGAGGAGTTTTTTGAGCTGTTTTTGAGTTTGGATTAAGAGTTGTTTTTCTTTAGGTTGATGGAGAGAGCTTGCCAAAGTGCCTGAGGGGAGAACACATGTGCAGTGCTGTGGAGTTTGATTCTAGGGGTAATGAGAATTGGAGTGGATTGTGAGCATTTTTCAAGATGATATGAGGAGTTTTTCATGATTAGCTGCAAGGGGGAATGTCTGGAGTTGTAGTAGTTTGTAGAATTGGGACCCTAACAGATTAGATCTTTGTTTTATGGATAGGTATTTGGGTTTTTCTAGGATAATACAGTGATGCTCCTTTTCAGGAGCATGTTTCTCTGTGTGATGCTGACGGAGATTGGAGTGTGGCGGTGCTTTTCTTGGAGGTGAATGCGAAAATGTGTAGTCTGTATTCTAGCTGAGAGAGGCGAACTTTGTGGCTGATTGAGATAGAAAAGAGGAGATCTTTTTTGGCCCATAAAAAGAGAGGATTTTATTTTAGTTCACCTTGTCTATGTGGAAATGGAAGTTTAGAAACTGATCGAGCCATAATCTTAGATATTTAAAGGTGGAGGTGGTGTCTTTGTTATGGTTGTACAAGTCAAAGATAGTCAGGTACTTGGTGAATTTTCCGTGGAGTTTCAGAAACCGTAGTTTTGATTTTGGAGGGTTTGAGAAATATTTTATTGTTTAAGTGTGACTGGAGCTGGGATTGAATGTTGCTGTGAGAATAACTTGATGGGAAAATAACCATGTCATTTTTTTAAGGGGATAAGTGGGAGATGGGGGAGGTCACAAGAAAGTATGTTAATAAATACGGAGAAGAGGTGGACTACATAAATAGCAGACTAGTACTCGTATCCCTATTTTCCATTCTTCATTATAAGACGTGTATACCTCCTAAGCCAAACCCTGTGAAGAATACTGCACATAATTTTATCCTGCCTTGCAAAAGGCAGCCAGTCTCCTTCATGTAATGCATAGACATTAATATAAGTTCACAGATCAGAAGAAATAGACTTTGAGACCTGTATTCCTCAGTTTGTGTTCCACTTGTAACAAAAATCCCCTTATTCTTCTGGAGTATAAAAAATGAATGACCCCAGTTCTCCACATTGCTACATCCTAACACTAAACATGGTCTTTTATTCACAGCTTTTTAAAACATTTGTCCTTTGTTCCTTAAAACACTGTGTGTTTATCATATCACTGCTGGAGTAGTCTTAGTTGTATGGGTTATATCCTGTGAGGGGATATAACAACGGGCCAGCTTCCAAAGCTTCAGGGTACCTTCCATCCACCCAAACTGTCATAAAGCTGGAATGGACCTAATTAAAGGAGAAATTTAGGTGCCAAGCCCGTCATACTGTTGCTGAAGAGTACGTTCCTCTGAGGCTTTTGAGGATTGATGTTCAGCTTGTTGCTGGTCCTTTGTTGGGAAGATAAGTTCCCTTGGAGGGGGGACTTCCATTTAAAATTTTTTATTATTTATACTTTCCTCTTAAGGAAGAGACTGTACTGTACTTTCACACAAAAGCACTTTACAAATGGTTTCCACCTCTCTTCGATGAAATAACTGAAAATTATCTTCACATTGTTTATTTATTAATTGGAATGTCAGAAATTTTCAGGTTTCTTTTTTTATTTCTTTTCAGGCCTTTGTACATAACGTATATAGTTAAGTTAATCTAATTTTGTGTTTTTAATTATTAATTTTAAATATCTATTATTTATTGTATTATTAAAACAAAGGAAATAAAAAGGTAAGAGATCTCATGCATAAGCTGTGATTGCAAGAGAACATTCAAGTCTTTCTTGACTTCTCACAGGATTGTGTTTCTGTGACGTTAACTAGACACTGCAGTTCAGAGAGCTTTTCTTCCACTGCAAAAAAAAAAAAAAAAATATATATATATATATATATATATATATATATATATATATATATATATATATGTGTGTGTGTGTGTGTGTGTGTGTGTGTGTGTGTCTGTGTGTGTTTCTTGGGTTTTCCACTCAGACTTTGGTCACTGCGAAGGGAATACCTCAGGATTGTGGGTATCATGGCTTCTATGGTTCTCATGACACCCCTGGCAAGACTCCACATGAGAAAGATACTGTGGTATCTGATGTCTCTTGGTCCTTGTACCAACACCCTTTGTCTTTTCAAATTCCAGTGTTGAGGTTTGTTAGAAGATAAATCACTTAGTGGAGACAGCAGATATCTCTAAATTCAGGTTTCCCATTCTCCCTCCCTGTTCTAAAGCAGTCACCACAAATGCCTTGGGCTTTGCTTGGGAAACAGTTTCAGGAGGGATAAAAGTACAAGGTATAGGGGACACGAAGGACAGATGCAAGCACATACATACATTAGAGATGCTTGCCCTTAAGGCACTCCACTGTCTGAATCATCTTTGTTCTCCAGGACTTGTTCTAGTTATAGACAATGCCACAGTTGTGGTACATCAACAAGCAATGGGAACCAGATCATACTCCCTTTGCAGGCTAACCATGTTAGATTGGGATATAGCTTCATAGCACAGTCTCACTCTACAGACAGCCTACATTCCATCAGAGCAAAATTGTGTGGTAGACAAGCTGAGTAGGACAAGGGCAGACCCTCACGAATGGAAACTAGATCAGGGGATTTCCTAAGATTTGATGTATCTATGGAGAATTTCTTAAGTAGACCTCTTTGCCTCCTCTCTGAACACTCAGCTGACAAATTCTGCACTAGAACTCCATGCAAGAAAGCCTAGGAGGCAGATGACTTCTTTTCCACCCTTTCCACTAATATCCAGGGTAGTTCTGAAGGTTCAGAAAGAATTCCCCAAGATAATTGTGATAACTCCCTTCTGGTTCTGGCAACAATGATTTATCCTTCTTTTGGAAGTGGCCAGGGCAGTTCCTCACAGACTGGATGTACTTGCACAAGAACAGGGGTGTTTGATATACCCCAACACCAAAAAACTTCAAATGACTGCCTGGATGATAGGGTCTTAATTCCTTTTGTTACCTGTTTACTAAGGATGTGGAAATGGTACTAATGGAAGCAAGAAAACCTGTTACTAGAAAACCATATATTTTTAAATGGTAAAGATTTTCTAGTTTGTGCCAGCAGCATAACCAGCACTCATTCATTGCTAGTTGTTCTCCGGTTTTATAATATTTGTGTGAGTTACAATTCTATGGCCTTTCTTACTCCTCTCTCAAGGTTCATTTATCAGCCATTTTAGCATGTCTACCCATGGATCCTCCTCTTTCAATGCAGTCTCATGTCAAAATGTTTTTTAAAGGGGTTTTGCATAAGAAGCATCCAAGAAAACTGATGGCGTCTCCTTGGGATATTAATTTTATGTCAGAATAGCTAGCACTAGCTCCATTTGAACCTGATAACTTGACTGACTTGAGGTTTTTAACGTGGAAAACTGTTTTAGTGATTGCTCCGACCTTGGCAAGAGGAGTATGAGTTGTAAGCTCTTATGGTGAGTCGATCCTACCTCGTTTTCCATAGACGCAGGATTTATTTGAGAGGTAATCCTCTTCTTATGCCTAAAGTGGTATCCAAGTTTACTTTAAGCCAAACTTTCCATCTCCCTGATTTCTTTCCTGTGCCCCAAAATGAGGGAGAAAGGAATATTCTTTACATTGGATGTCCACAGAAAATTCTGATACTGTCTTGATAGAACTAAGTCTTCCACATCTTCAGATCAGTTGTTCACTTCTTGTGAAAGTAAAAAGAACTGTCTGAACAGACTTTCCAAATGATTGTCTAAGGCCTTTTGTTATACTCGCGTCAGCAAAACTATTCCAGGCAGGGTCAAGGGTCCACTCTTCCAGGCGATTGGTTTCATCTATGGCTTTTTAGAAAGAGTTGCATTCTAGAAGTATTCTAGAAGCAGAAACTTGGTCCTCTGTATTTACAAAGCACTAGAAGCTTGATTCCTTTTGTAGGTCTAGATCAGGCTTTGCAAGGACCATTCTTCAGGGGCTCCTGGACACTTCTTCCACCTTCCAAATGTAGTAAACTAAGGTAATGTACCCATATAACTAAGGTTACTGTAGGAGTGATCAGTATGATGAGCATAGTAAAGTTGTATAAGTAAACGCACCGTAAATGTAGATGTTTGAATGATCACTGCTGCTGTAGCTGCTCCCTCCATCTTCCTTGTGTTTTGGTATGTTTATGCCAGTGTGTGATTTTCTTTTTTCTCCTTTGTTGCATTGCCCTTTCCTTTTCCTAAGCCTCCCTCTCTCTGTTGCCAGGAAAGATCTGAAAGCCTTGGCACCCATGTTTGTTTTTTAGTCAGCTCCATTTGAGCTGCCTGATAGTTTGGGGGTGTGGAAGGTGCCCTGAATCTTTAAAAGCTGTGTAAGTGTTATATCCTTGGCAGGATATAACTCATGTAACTAAGGCTACTGCAGTAATGATGATTCAGACATCTACTTTTATGATAAGTGTATTTGCACGACTGTACTTTTCCTTTGAAAACTTTGCTTTTACCTTGTTTTCTTACTTGGTTTTATCATGTACCATTTCATAAACATCACTGACAAGTGCCTGATTGTGATTTTACAGGTGAACATTTCATTATTTATTCTTCCCCTTATTTTTCAGTTTATTTATTTTTTTTTTAACAAATATGTGTATTTACATTCAAAAAATATGTGCTGAGTTTATGCAAGGCTTTTTACTAATCCACTCAGTTTTGTAAAATATGCTGAGAACTTCTCTTGGTGGTAAAATTCAAGAGTTTAAATCATGTTGCTAAAGATACCGTTATTCTCTGTTTAATATGTATACTTACGATTTGCTGTTGTATCCTACAATATCTTAAATTGTCTGAGGATTGCATTCTTTTAAATGATGTTGAATCGATATCAAACTAATATCTGCTTCATCTCAGGTGCTTAGTCTCAGACAGAAATAACTATTTTGAGTGTTTCATGCAGATTGTGTAATGCACTAGTGTCTCATTTTTTTCTTATTATCCCAGTAGACTTCCAGTGCATAAATGTGTAGTTATGCTTTTTGTGAAAAAGCAAAATGCTTGGTAGAGAGATTAGTTTTCTGATTGTGTTGTAGTGTAGTGTCAGCAAAATATTTATTTCTTGGATGCTGCTGGAACTTCCAGTAAAATGCGGAGAAAACAGATTTGTATAGCCTGCTGAAGTGATGTTTTTCCCTTTAAGTGTGTGATTAAAATATTTCCTATGTACTTATACAGCAAATCCTGTGAGCTTAAGGTTGCATGATCCTGTTTCTTTTTATCAGTTAGTGTTTGTACAGTAAACCCTATGAGGTTTTCTATGGATAGGGCATTTGTTTTTAAAGCAGCAGTCTATGATATGGCAAAAACACTCCTGTTTTCTGATTTTTAGTTAACTAACCTTTTTCTGAAGTTGAATCTGCTTGAACATACTTTTCGTTCTTGACTGGAATTTAAAAAGAGAATGTTTTTTTTACTATTATGTAACCTCATGATTTTAGTAGTACTTTCATTTGTATGGGGCACATGTGGCACATCATACTCTGGGATCACAGACTGCTGCTTGCTTGTAAATTGTATTCAGAAATTCAGAAAAAAAAGTAAAATGAGTGAGCTCAGCAAGTAATGCTAAAAAGATACTACCATTTCTTAGGTAAATTTCTTGATATTAACTACAATGTTAGTTTTGCAGTTTAGTTTATAGGATAAAGGTTGTGAACTGCTAATGAGCTTCATCCTGAAGTCATGGGTTTGATTCCCTGTGCTTTCATTTGCCTCCTGTGTGATTGTGACCAGTGTTCCCAGACTGGCTCTGAATAGACACATTTATACCATTTTTTTTTCTATATTCCCTTTGAAAGTTCAAGGAGTGCAAGTGTGCTGCTTGGAATATTAAGTTCCGCTTGCTGTATAGAAGACAATCCCCCATCCCTTGATGGTGCGGCAATGTTAAGAATTATGTATAAGCGGAGATGAGGGTGGAGTGGAGACCAGGGTTATAACTTGTATAACAGTGATTCATAGTAAACTGTTTATTTGTACCAGCTGCATCTAATTTTAATAGTTTTGGGATTTTCAGTATCAGACTGAACTTCTGACAGAACACTTTTTTCAGGATGAAAAATAAAATGCTTTTAAACAATGACAGTTTTTTTTCAGTTTCTCAAGCCTACCTCCTTTAAAATTTTACATTTCTAATAATAGTAATAACTATAGCTTGGTAACTATAAAGTTTTAGATGAAGGAAAAAAAAGATCGCACAAGTTATGAAATGTATAACTTGTATGCTGTGTTTAGTATGATTAAACAGAAACACAAATAGTATAACTTTTTTTCCAGTTAAAAAAGTGTGTTTATTCTTTGTACTTCTGCTAGCCCTCTTTCCAGATGTTTATAAGTCAAGTAAATCATTTTGTCCAAGATAAGCAACTGAATGGATTAAGATATCACACACTGTGTTATTACATAGCCAGCCACAGTTTAATAAAAAAAAAAAAGTGCTAGCCAAAGGGAGATCGACAGGAAAGCCAACGGTAGTTTTTTCTCTAAGAGTCAGACACAGGACCCCCCCCCCCCCTTGAAACAGGGAGCTACTGTTCTCACAACCCCTTATTAATATACTCAGCTCTGCAGTCACTTTACCTTGATTCAGAAAGGTTACTGTGGAATGTACACCCTCTGATAACTATCTCTGATTCAGAGACAGCCCTGCGATGGTGATTTAGAACAAAGATGTGCAGCACTTTGATGAGCTGATGTTCTTCGTGTTTCACTGTTGCAATCATCAAACTTGGGTTATCCAGCCAGGGGTAGCGTTCAGGCGGCCCGAATACCAGAGGCTTAGTATTTCTGTGTTGGTTGCTGTCGCTCCAGGACTGACGTCAGGTCATCAGGGGTATAAAATCAGGCAGCCGACGCCATTACATCAGTCTTTCTTGCCGAGGAGCCAGAAGGGGTTCGCACGAGTGCCGGTCGGCCGCTACCTGAGTTTTTCGTTTCCGAATTGAAGTTGAAGTCTTCTAAAGCTAAGTACCCAGTTGGGGATCCTTTTTTCTTGCTCTAACCGATGTTAGAAAAAGTTAACAATTGTCTCACCTGAGGAAAGCAAATACCACACCAAGATTTCCATTCTTACTGCGTCACCTGTTTAGGCCCAGACCACGACGTCCCTCACTGTCAGTTTTGTGCTTTGTTCAGCGCCAGAACTATACATCATCAGGCCCTTATTGTAGCTAAATATTTTTGCTCTTGATCTCCATATTCTGAAATTGCTTCGGTAAGTCATCCGACTACCGATCTTCCGAAAAAAAACTTAAGGATAAAGACAGAGACAGTCCGCACAGGCCCAAAACTGCCAATGATGCTTCTGTTAAGCTTTTCGCCAGTTCTCCTGTCCTCAGTGAGGCGCTTTCGCAACCCCTGATGCCTGCTTCTTTGGATTCGCAGGCTGCTACCAAGACCCGTTCAGAGTCCAGTATGCCGCAAGACTCTTCTTTGACTAAGGATCCTGTGGATGTCTCTACCTTGGATGGGTCCGGAGCCGCTGAGCATGCACCGGCTTCTGAGGAAGTTATTTGCACTACCTATACTCGACACAAACCGATGACTTCTTTCGCGTCTTCAGTTCTTTCTAAGCCTACCGAGTTTCTAAGGCCCAGGGTACGAACTACCCCTAAAAAAAGACCCAAGCTTAAGCAACTGCTTCCATGCCTCGATCTCAAATGCTTAAAATGGCGGAAGATCTTATCTTGCTTAAGTGAAGCCGGCCTACCCCTTCCAAAAGAAAGAGACTTGTCCCCAGCAGTTTTATCTGACCAGGAGTCCGAAGACTATAAGGTTTCTGAATATGAAGACATGCAACCCTTGTCTGCTTATGAGAATTCAGATGCAGAGGAATCCATTCCTTCTGCCTCTCCTCCAGAGGATTTTTCATTTGGTGAAACCCTACATACTTTAAGGGAGCATTTCCAGTGGGAGTGTCAGGACTATCCTCAGTCCAAAAAGAGACTCAGGGAATTCTTAGATTTACCACAGCACAGACCTTTAGTCATTCCTCCTGTCCTGGATGTTGTGGATAATGTTTTTATGGAATCTAGTTTAACTCCTGACACCCTTCTTCCTGCTCCCAGGAAGCCTGACAGTATTACAGAGCCCCTGACTCTCACAAATTTCTTTTCAAGAATCCTAATGCTGACCTAGAGGTCATCTCCCAAGGACCTAAATTGATAAAAGTAACAACAGCTAAGAATCCCTCCACCTCGGACAGGTATTCCTGAGCTTTAGACAGATGAGGTAAAAAAGTATACACCTCTGCAACTCTTGCCATTAGAGCATTAAATTGTCAGTTCTACATGGTGAAATACCAGCAACATACTATGGAACTCCTTAAACAAAAAATATCTACCTTCCCGGCTTGTGCAGAAAATAAAGAATTACAGGAGCTTATGCATTCTGCAAGTCAAGTTACTAGACACACCTTGCAATGTGGCTTTGATGCCCTAGAAGCATCCTGCAGGACAGCAGTCACAGGTTCTGTACTTAGAAGACATGCTTGGCTTAAGGAACAGACCTTGCCAGACCATGTCAAATCAAAACTATTGGACACACCATTGAGCAAAGACAATTTGTTTGGCACCAAGGCAGAAGAGGTCTTAAAAGAGATGGAAGAAAAGGCTAAATCTATGTAGATAGTTAAAGACTTCTTGCAAGTCCAGCCTCTGAGGTTCAGTAGGCATTGCCCCTCCAAGCATTGGTCCTTTCCGGCCCCCTCAAGACCAGCTCAGACAAGACCTAGGGGAGGCAGACCCTCCCCCCCCAGACAGCAGTCCCAGGGAATGCAGAGATGTAAGCAATGGAGTTCCTCCACTTCAAAAACAGGGAGTGCTAAGCCACCCCCTTATGGAAGGAACTCACAGTGACTTTACACCTCCACCCCTTACCTCTGCCCACCTGCTTGTGCCCCTAGGAGGAAAACTCTCCTTCCATGCCAAAAACTGGGCCTCTATCGCCAATGACTGATGGGTTCTCAACATAGTGTCCCAGGGATACAGATTTTATTTCCACACTCTACCTACCCCAAAAGGGTTCCCAAATCTTCCTACAAACCAGTGGGCAGAGGCACAAAACCAAGTCCATTCCCTGCTCTCCATGAGGGCGATACAACCTGTTCCTGCAGACCAGATAGGCCAAGGTTTCTATTACAGGCTTTTCCTGGTTCCCAGAAAAGAGGGCACCTGGTGCCCAATCCTCGAGCTATCCAGTTTAAACACCTTCCTGGTGATATCAAAATGCTCACCCTCCAGCAGCTTCTTCCTGTGCAATCCAAGGATGCTTGGTTAGCCACCCTAGACCTAAAAGACACCCATCTACACATCCCAATCAGGGATTCTTGCAGGAAATATCTCCATTTCGGAGCAGGATCTATGCACTTTCAGTTCTCTGCACTTCGGTTTGGCTTATCCACTGCTCCCAGAGTTTTCACAAAATGCCGGGCTCCTCCCATTGCTTTTTTCAGACAAAGGAATATTCAAATTTATCCCTACTTAGACGACTGCCTGATTCAGGCAGACAGTCAGGAAAAGCTGATACAGCACCTGATCTTTGTAAAGCACCTACTGACCTCCCTGGGGTACACTATAAACGAAAAGAAGTCCAAATTGGTAACTACTCAAAATATTGTATTCTGGGAGCAAGCCTGGACACAGCTTCCTAAAACTCCAGAAAAACAAGCCTATCTGACAGGCTACTTCTCTCAACTAGCCACCAGAACCCAGTTATCCGCAAGGAAAATCTTGTAAGCTCTAGGGTTCATGGCATCCTGCATTCTACTCATTCCATATGCCAGACTGCATATGAGGAAATCTCAGTGGTACCTAAAAAGCCTTTGGTGTCAACACTGTCAGGACTTGGAAACTGTCATACCTATGATACCCTGTCTAAGGAAAGATTTTCTTTGGTGGGCAGCAGCATACAACCACAACAAGGGTCTTCCCTTCTCACAACCCCACGCCGTCCAGACCCTAACCACAGATGCATCAGATTATGCCTGTGGTGCACGCCTAGATGGCAGGTGCATTCAGGGCCATTGGAGCCCAAACCAAATACATCTGCACATCAACCAAAAAGAGATGCTAGATGTTCAGCACACTTTGACAGCTTTCAGACCCTTACTCTCCCTGGGGCCTCTACTGATCAAAACAGGCAGCACCACAGTGATGTGATGCATCAACAAGCAGGGAGGAACTCACTCTTTTTTCCCCTCTGCAGGCTCGCCATGACACTTTGGCACATGGCTTCAGCGATGCAAATTCACCTGCAAGCACAATTCCTGCCAGGCTCCCAAAACTCTCTGGCAGACAACTTAAGCAGAAACCTCCTAGACCCCACACGAGTGGCAGCTAGACCACAGTACCTTCAACCTTCTAACCCAGAAATAGGGCACCCCGAAGGTGGACCTCTTTGCCTCCCATAACAATCACCAGCTCAGCAAATTTTGCACCAGGGAACCTCACAGCAAGGCTTGGAAAGTGGATGCCCTATCCTTCCAATGGGTAAACCTCTCGATCTATGCATTTCCGCCTCTACTTCTGCATTCAAGGGTACTACTCAAAATAAAACAGGAAAAAACAAGAGCAGTCTTGATTGCCCCAGACTGGCCACGCCAGCACTGGTACCCACTGCTGTGCAGTCTGTCACCCCTGCCATCATGTCACCTACCTCAGATCCCAACTCTCCTGACCCAGCAGAATGGAGAATTCATGCATCCACAATTGCAGACTCTGAACCTGGCAGCCTGACTTATTCCCTGACCTGTCCTCCAGTTGCTAGTCTAAGCAAGCAAGTCCTGGATGTTATACATGAGGCCAGACACCCCATCATTAGAAAATCTTATGCTGACAAGTGGAAAAGGTATTGACCTGGATCCAGGCTAAAAGAGCTGAAACAGCACAGCCCTCCCTACCTCTCATCCTGGATTACCTAGCAGACCTGCTACACATGGGGCCTGTCCTTCTCTTCTATTAAAATGCATGCCTCTGCCATCTCTGCTCATTACAGCACAGAGCCACCTCTCTTTTCTCACCCTCTCATCAAACAGTTCCTAAGAGGGGTTAACAATTTAAGGCCACTCAGAAGAGTTCCTACCCCAGCTTGGGACCTTAACTTTGTGTTGGAAAAGCTCACACTACCCCCCCTTTAAGCCTGCAGCTTCAGCAGAGTTAAAATTCCTCTCTTGGAAAACAGCCTTGCTTCTGGCCATCACTTCAGCTAGAAGAGTTTCAGAGCTATAAGCACTCATGGCAGTAGAGCCCTCCATCATTTTTCATGCTGACGGGGTCTCCCTCAGGACTAACCCAACTTTCATGCTTAAAGTGGTGTCCAATGTGGCTCTCAACCAATCTGTTCATTTGCCCACCTTTTTCCCTAATCCACAAAACAAGGGGGAAGGGATTCTCATTCTCTAGATGTGCACAGCTTAGATTCTACCTGGATAGTACTAAATCTTTTAGGAAAACTGACCAATTGCTAGCCAGCTTTGCAGCAGGGGCAGAGGGCAAGGTCATATCCAAACAATCTCCAAGTGGATAGCACACTGTATCCATTTCTGCTACAAATACCATGGGAAACTGCCCCCTAAGGGGGACAGGACACATTCCACCAGGGCAATCTCCATCTCTGCAGCTTTTCTCAAAGGGGTCCCTACCAGGGACATCCTGGAGGCTGCAACATGGAGTTCAGTTCATAACTTCAAGCATTACCACCTGCCTATCTTCTCCAAATCCAGGGCAGGCTTTGCAACCGCAGTCTTGCAGGGCATCCTAGCCAGCTCCCAGTCTTCTGGACTGCCTCCATCCTTTTCTTCAGCTTTGGGAATCGACCCAAGTGTGATGACTGCAACAGTGAAACACGAAGACCATAGTATAGTTGTGTACACTTACCATAAATATAGATGTTCGAGTGTATTCACTGTTGCAGTCCTGGTTTCCCACCCTCGATCCTCCTCGTCTCTCTCTCTCTCTCTCTCTCTCTCTCATCCTCACTCATTACAGGGATTTTTGGTATTTACTTTCTACTCATGGTTTCTTCTACCATAACCTAGCTCCCTATTTGGGGGCTCCTGACATTTGGGGCAAGAAAAACTGATGTAATGGCGTTGGCTGCCTGATTCTATACCACTGACGACCTGACATCAGTCCTGGAGTGACAGCAACCGACGCAGAAATACTAAGCCTCTGGTATTCGGGCTGACTGAGGGCTTACCCCTGGCAGGATAACCCAAGTGTGATGACTGTAAGAGTGAATACACTCAAACATCTACATTTATGGTAAGTGTACACAACTGTACTTTTTTGCAGCCGAGCTATAAGCTAATGAGGCATTCTAAAAGAAAAACATATATTTATTAGCTATGTGCTCTTTTCCTGGAACTGTCTGTGGTAAGGCAGTTAATGCAGCTCACTCAGCTGAGTAAAGTAACACAGGTGCTCATGTTCACCCATTGCAGTAGAGGTAAGTGATAAGAAGTTTAGTGGGCAGGTAGCGTGTGTGAGTGCGTGTGCATGGCTGCCTAAGAGTTCACAGTAGAGAGATTCGTAAGGCAGTACTTTCAGCTTTGGAAGATATGTTTGTTACTGCCTGCAGTTTTCTTGGCAGTCAGCCTGCTGCCCTAAAAAGGTAAATGGGATGTATGAAGTTATCACTTTTTTGAATTTTTATTCTCTTCCCAAACCTGATCCAGCAGCTTTAGCTTATCCTCTTGCTGCTAAACATGTAGTTAATTTGGTGCAGTGGTACAGTGGTAGCGTTGTCACAGCAAGAGGTTCTCCAGTTCAATTCTCTGCTGGGGTACCTTCTGTGTGGAGTCTGTATGTCCTCCCTGCGTTTGTGTGGGCTTCCACTGGGTACTCCGGTTTTCTCCCACGTTACAAAGACATACATCTGGAGCGTTTCTCCCAGGGCCTCCGCTGAAAATTGGGTTCGTTCCAAGTCTGACTTTTCCGGTAAACATGTTAAATAAATAAAATTCCAGTCTTACGCTTTCTGATAAGGATGAGAAGATTCTTGCAACTTTGATTTTCAGAATTTTGAATTGCCAGACTTGTATGTTAAGGTTAGCTCTAATTATGAAAGAACGACGAATGTTTTATCTGCAGCTGCTGCTTGTGAGAAAAAAAAAATGTTTTAAATCATTTAATTTCTTCTATTTGGACGTTACTACTCATTATTTACAGCGTGCATATGAGTCTGATACTTCATTGAAGGCTTTGGCCACTGATATTATTTTGAGGAAGTTTGCATGGCTGTATTCTCAGAACCTCCTAGATGATGATAAAAAAGTGAAATTTTAAATTCTCCTTTGGATAGAGATTTAGTTTATGGCAGAGTGCTGCAGAGGTGATCAAAAAGTGAGATGAAAGGGAGTAAGCTGATACAGGAAATCTCAAAGATTTTTAACCCCCCCCCCTCTAGATTCTCCAGTGGATTCTCTAACTTTTCTTCTAGTTTTTAAAAGAAACAATATAGTCATTCTCAACAAAATACAGATAAACAGACGTTTAAGAAGAACTGGCTAAGGGGGTTCCAGGAAGAATTCTTCAAACTCCCAAAATCAAGCACTGTCCCATGTTAGAATGACTAAGAGACTTTGTTCCCCCCTCACAACATGGCAGCCCATTTTTTTCTCCACTTTTCTCTATGGCAACAGATAGTTTTGTAAAAATGGGTTCTGAAGGTCATTCATCAAGGTTACAGATGGCAGAGAAAGGAAATTCCTCCTTTCCAGTGGGTAATTCCACATCTCCCAGACCAGAGTTTATATGTGTTCTTGGAAGTGCTGTCTCAGGGCTATGTATTTGGAGACTGATTGCTCCATTTGTGCCAGCTTTGTCACCAGGGCTGTTAATGAGTGTAAGGCTAAGCTAGTCCTTAAGGGTCTTTTGCCTTCTGTAGATGCAATGTCTTCCTCAGTTACTGCTAGTAAATGGGACAGGAGCAGTCAGGGTTGGAGGGAAGATGCTAAGGACTGCATAGTGCATAAAGGGAACCACAAACAAGCAGCTCCCCTTGCTTCCAACCAGTCATATCTGAAGGTACAAAGATCTTCAGTTTCTCTGGCTGGGTCGAATCCAATTCCTTGGACCAGTTTTCTGTCTGTGCTAATTGGGAAGGTTTCTTCCCCGATGCTTAGCATCCCTAGCACTTCGCTGCCCAAAGGGGCTTCCTTGGGCAGGGTTTGCCTTCTACCCATAGGGATTTTTCCCTGAAGTAGTCTGTTTCTCCTCCCTGGATCCAATCCTCTCTGGCTGGTGCATGGTCTTTGGAGCCTTATATCAGTAGATAGTCTTTCAAGCCCTCTTCAGCAGCCTCTTCAGCTCATTCAGCCTAATCAGTTGGGAGTATTAGAACTGCAGATTTGGAGCAGCTGATCCAGTCTTCCTTGCAGGCTGAGATGCAGCTAGGTTTAATTCCATCTTGGGCCTTGTGGCTGCTGGGTTTCCAGAGCAATTTGCGTTGCCACCATTAGAGTTGCGTACAACGACGTGGCCAATTCCAGCTCCACCCCTGTCTTGACCTTTTTGACTCTGGTGGTCTCGGTCTTTAGGGCCGGGGTTCCCAAGTAGAGGTTGACACTTCGAGTCTTGGAGTGGTCTTTCCCTTTCAGTGCCTTGGAGGTCAATAGTTTGGCTTTGATGTCAACATCTGGGCAGACGGGAGCGGTGCCTCAGTCTGGCATTTCCTTGGAGTCTTCAGATCCCAGGGGTGTGGACTCTAGGTGGCCAGCTACAGTCACAGACTTCTACATAGTAAACAGGATGCTCTTCAGACTAGGGATGGAGTGGTTGGTGCCAGCCAGCATTTCTCCCACATCATTCTGTGCCTGTGGACTTGCACCAGCTCACTCTGGACAGCCTTCACTGATAGGTCTTTAGACAGCCCTGCACTCAGGGCCCCTTGCATCTTCTACCTCTCCTTCAGACTCACCCAGGCAGGAGTGTTATGGCAAGAGGCAGTGCAACAGGAAGTACCTCGATTCCATGGAGGAATCCCTCACTGAGGATACCGACCACTAGGAAGGGGAGGGGCCCCCAAAATACCTCTCAGAAGATGCCTGTTTTGGTGATCTCATGGAGCTGCTGTGCCAATGTGCAGGTGGATAGCCAAATTCCTCATAGACAAGTCTGGATGTTTTGGGGGCCTTCAGGGTGGGTGCATCCATGTCTTGGGTTGTTCCCCCTCCATATGCACTTACTGACTTCGTGTCCTGAAGGACCTAGAAGGAACCCAGTATGGTTGAGTCTATACCAAAAATGCTTAATAAGATCTTGGCCCCTCAGATCGACAACATTTGAGTAAGGGTCCCATCGTTGATGCCATTGTGGTAGTGGCAGCCACCAAGAAGGACATCTTGGAAGAGAGTTTGTCGAGCCATTCCCATAAAGAATCCAGGGGACTGGACCGATTAGAGAAGCACTCCTACGCATCAACCACCTTTGCACTGAGGGTGTTGTATTACCTAGTTCACTTGACAAGGCTTTAACAGGACATTGTGTCTGAAGTATCAAAAGTGGTTAAGAAACAGCAGGTTCTATAGTCTCAAAAGTCTCTGGAGATGCAGTTGTCCACATTACAGTGTATTTTCAGCATGTGATTGCCAACATGGCCAGTGACACATCCTGAGCTGATGGTGCCCACATTGTCATGCTTCGCAATGTTTGTGCAACTTTGTAGACTACTTTAAGGCATCTTTTGTCAACACCTCTTTTGATGGCTCCTCATTTTTTGGGACGAAGGTGAGACACACTGATTAGGAGCAAACATCATGGGAAGATGCTGTCTGCCTGTTGGAATGTGTTTGCCACACCTCACTGGATTTTCTCTATGAACCAGAAGGGGGGCAAGTGTCTTTTCTTTTGAAAAGCATAGAAGTCTTTTCAGAATGTTCCTGCAGAAGGTTCCCCTTGCAGTGTGCCAGCGTGTGTGCGCGCGTGTGTGTGTTTGTGTGTGTGTGTGTGTGTGTGTGTGTGTGTGTGTGTGTGTGTGTGTGTGTGTGTGTGTGTAACCAGAATTGTTGCCAACTGAGCGGAAGAGGTGGTCTTTAGAACCAAGGGTTCAGCAGAGTTTTCTTACGTCAGATGCATGGGTGTTGAGAGTTGTATCCAGATGTTACACAATTCCATATTTATTTCCAGCCATGGTGGTGCAGCGGTTAGTGTTGTTGCTTCACAGCAAGAGGTTCTCCAGTTCGATCCTCGGCTGGGGTGCTTTTGTGCAGAGTCTGCATGTCCTCCCTGTGGTCACGTGGGTTTCCTCCGGGTGCTCCGGTTTCCTCCCACATCCTAGAGACATGCTGTAGGTGGATTGGACACACTAAATTGGCCCTAGGTGTGTGTGTCTTCCGTAGAAGGTTGGGCGCCGGGCTGGAAACTCGACACCGTAAAAACTCTACTGCCAATCATGAGCGGACAGGTGAATCCACTGTGGCGACCCCTAACCGGGAAAAGCCGAAAGAAGAAGAGGTCAGAGAAGAAAGCAGCTGTTGCGATTCAAAAGCTGTTAAATCGATTCATCCAGTAGGTCCTACCAGACAAGCTAGGTATGAGGTCTATTCCAAGTTATTTTTGGCTCCAAAGAAAAACAAGGACCTTCTAGATGGTCATAGTACAGTCCACTCTACCTCTTTTGAGGAAGGACGACTGGATGTGCTTGATCAATCTCAAGGATGCCTACCGATGACAAGGCTGTCATGGTAATACCTGCACTTCCTTCTGGGAAGCAATCATTACCAGTTCAGAGTGCTGCCCTTTCATCTCACCACTACCCTCTGGTGTTTACCAAATGCATGTCAGTTGTGGCATTCTGGCTTAGGTTATAGGGATTTCAGGTCTTTCCTTACCTGGATGATTGGCTTCTCATCACCTCCATGAGGGCATCCTTAGTCGCCCAGGGATTCCTTACTCCAGTTTTATGTTTCCGTAAGAATCGCTGTGATTTATCAAAAGTCCAGCCTTCGGCCAGTTCAGATGTTGTAGTTTATAGGCTGTGAGTTAAACGCAGTGTCTCAGATTGCAAGACTTCTGGTGCACAGAGTGACTGCCCTTCATACTCAGGCCAGTCTCGTACTATCCCACAGAAAAACACCCGCTTCCTTGGTTCTGAGGCTTCTAGATAACATGGCTGCAGCAATTTGCTTAGTCTTCCTGGTGAGGTACCATGTGAAGATACTGCAGTGAACATTAGCTGCTCAGTGGTCTTACTTAACCCATCCCATGGATTCTCCCATTATTTTGATGGAAGTCTGATGATGTTGAATTAGGTGGTGATTGGAATCCCCCAGAGAGTCTGCTGTGAGGCCATTTTATGTATTTATTTACCAGGAAAGTCTGACTGGGACCGAGACCGTTTTCAGGGAAGGCCCAGGGAGAAATGCTCCAGATGCATGTCTTTGGAATGTGGGAGGAAACAAGAGCAACCAGAGAAAACCCAAACGAATGCAGGGAGGATATGCAGACCCTGCACAGAAGGCACTCTGGCCAAGAATTGAACTGGAGAACCTCTTGCTCTGAGGTGACAACACTAACTGCTGCACTGCTGTGCCACCCAGTTTTAGTCGACCCATACTGGGCATGGTCACAATAGATGCCTCCCTTCTCAGGTGGGGTGGGGGGCATTTCAAAGGGAAGACAGTCCAAGGGATTTGGTCTACACTCGAAGCCAGTCTTCATGTTAGTGTCTTGGAGATGAGAACAGTCCTTGTGTTGCAGGCTTTTAAGGACTTCCTCCCCCAGGGTGTGATTTTAACTGAAGAAATAGGGGCTGATCTCTGTCCTACCCTTTGTCAGGAGGCCATCAGAGTTTTGCAGTGGGTGATTTCATCTAATTGGTTTCTTGTAGCAATGCACATATCAGGGAATGCCAGTATTTTAGTGGACAGTTTGAGCAGGAACACCCTCCTTCCTCATGAGTGGTCCCTAAATCTATGGGTAGCTGCTTACCTTTTCCGGCATTAGGGCATTCTGCATTGTGATCCGTTTGCTTTCCTATCCAGCACCAAGTGTAACAGTTTTTATGCTCTAGTGCCTCCATAGGGACAGTCACCCAGGGATGTTCTCCTGTATGCTTGGCCCCCGGGCCTTCTGTATGCTTATTCTCCCACTCATCTG
Source organism: Protopterus annectens (assembly GCF_019279795.1). Lineage (NCBI taxonomy): Eukaryota > Metazoa > Chordata > Ceratodontiformes > Protopteridae > Protopterus > Protopterus annectens. The sequence continues at coordinate 795,554,259 of NC_056743.1, read as the reverse complement.
ATAAGAAAGTGTCCCTGGAAAGCTGCCCATTGCAGAGCGACTGTGATCCTCATTGCTCCTTTTTGGCCCTCACAGGTCTGGTTCTCTTTTCTGCAGTACCTCACTGGGTGCAGAATCTGATCTCACACCCAGTAGGCTTAGTCCCTCCCAACCTCTGGTTTTTCAAATTAACCGCATGGTTTCTCCAGTTCCCTTGATGGCCAGAGATGCCAGGCTCTCTTATAGTTTCTGGGAAGATGACACAATGTGAACTACTCTATCTGCTTGTAAAGTTTATGCTAGTAAGTGGAAGCTCTTCATTTTATGGATGTCTTCTAAAGGTTTGTTTTTTCAGCACCTCTGGATGCAGTTCTTGATTTCCTTGCTGATCTGTTTCAATCTAGCTCTAATTATTCCACTATTAAAGTTCAGTTAGCTGCTGTTTCTAACTTCCATATTGGCAGAGGTAATACTCCCGTAGAAGCTTTGAAGATTTCCAAGGCTTTCCTCAGAGGAATATTCTTGTTTTGACCTCCTAATCGAGATCCTGTTCCTTCTTGGGTTTTACCTTTTATGCTTTACATTCTTGCTCGCCTTCCTTTTGAGCCTTCAGCAACAGTCTCTTTAAGGTTGTTGTCTTGGAAAACTCTCTTAGTGTCTGTCACTTCAGCAAGGAGTGTGTTAGAACTGCAGGCCATATCCTCGGTACCTCCATGTGTGGCCTTTGATAAGGATAGAGCTTCTGTCAGAACAGATCTTTCCTTTTTGCCTAAGGTGGCTTTAGAAACCACCTTGAATCAAGCCATTCATTTACCAGTGTTTTTCCACAACTTTTCAAACAAGGGAAATATTTTCTGCACTTTCTTGATGTTCACAGGCAACTGAGACTTTATTTGGATAGAACAAAGTCCATTAATATGTCTGACCAGCTATTTTTTGCCTTTTCAAAGGTCTGGTTGATCAAGTGTCTAGGTCTGCCTTACCTAAATGGCTTTCTGATTTTCTTTTCATGGGGATATCATTGATAGTAATGTCTTTGCCTTGTAAGCTGAAGAGTCATTCTACCAGAGCTATGGCTACTTCTACAGCCTTTTTCTGGAGAGTTTCTATTGATGACAGTTGTGCTGCTGGTACTTGGGTGGGTACACACTTTTGTGTCTGTCTTTAAGTTAGATATACAGTCGAGGTTTAGGGCTCCTCTTGGTTCCACCGTATTGAGGAATGTTCTGTCCTAGGACCTCAGGTGCAAAATCCAATAAAATAGTTTATTAGTAAGCGCTTTTGAAAGGGTTTAAAATCACCAAACCTCTTCAGATACCATTTTACAAACATGCCCAGCCATTTATACTAGTGTCATAACTACCAGCAGCCAATGACATCAAGTAAACCTCCCCACATGATTCATTTAAAAATTCAGGAACCTACAAGTTTAAAAAAATACACGTTCCTTAAAGAGACATTCACAGCACTATTAATGTTGCATTACATCCATCTACCATTTGAATTTATACATTACACCACGTTTCTAGTGATAAAGAATGTAATTCTATCTCTCATAGGCTTTTAATTTAAGCAAACGGGAAACAGACACCATGTCATTTAATCCTGGTGGACAACTAGCATTCAGATAAATCTGCCACCATACCTCTTTCTCTCCTAAATATAGCTTCCATGGCCCCCCACGAGCTTCACTTTGTATCTGCTGTAATACCGCAAATTTAAGTGTGTTGGGGAAATACCTTTAAGTGTCTGTATAAGGAATTGGTTTCCTTATGTTGTGCTATTTCATAAAAATACTCATAAATTCTGTGTGACAATTGATGTGTTTTGCCCACATAGTATCCATTGCATTGTGTGCATAGGGCAATATAAACCACTGCCCGAGAATAGCAGCTGCATTTGCCCTTTATTTTTATGGTCTTGTCCACTACCTTAATGCTGGACCCAATAAAAATATGTTGACATTGATGGCACATACCACATGGTGCCATCTGACGGGTCAATGTCCTGGTATCAGTACATTTCCTTTCCAAAATATTTTTTATATTACTGCCCCTTCGATATACTACCTTAGTGGTTGGTCTAAAGGTGTCCAGCATGTGTAAGTCCCCTTTTATAATGCTTCAATTTATGTTTAAAATATCAGTTACCGTATAGCTGTCTTCACAGAATGTAGTAACAAAAGGACAAAGAGAAATATCATTAGTAAAAGTTGAACTCCTTTCTTTGACATAACTAGGTTCATATATTGCTAGACTACTGCTGGTCATAAGCTCATGTGATGATTCTACCTGTGTACCAGGTTGAATGGGGAGGGGTTGCTGTTGAACTTCACCCTTGTATTAGAGGTACATAAAATCAAGTATTTCGCTTCCTTATAACTTCATCCCTTATACTGCAAATCAAAGGTAAGGGATATCCCCTATCCAGAAAAATCTGCCCCATTACATCACGTTCACTCAAAAAAAAATCATTAAATTCAGAAACCATTCGGGCTGCTCTTACAAGTTGCGCCTTATTGATTCCATGTTAAACGTGGTGGATGACTACTAGTGTAAATAACTGAAAATGTGGGCTTTCTATACATTTTAGATTTAATTCCCCCATCTTCCGTCTTGGATAATTCAACATCCAAATACTCTATACAATTTGTACCCACTGTGTAAGTGAATTTCAAAAAGCCAGTCGTCTAATGTATTCTACAAATGAACTTATTTCCTCTAAGGGTCCCTTCCAGCAAATGAACAAATCATCCAAAAAGCAGGCATACATACAGATATAGGTATGAAATCTGCTAGTATAAAGAAAACCTCTTTTTCACCAGGCCATAATGGTACTGGCATACAGTGGACCACAGGCAGAGCCCATGGCTACTCCCTGGTTCTGCTGGAAATGGTGCTCTTCAAACCGAATGAAGTTACATCTTACACTATATCCATCAGCTGGCAATAGCTGTTAATAACATCTTGGTTGAGTTCATGTAAAAATTCACCAAACCATTTCATACCAATTTGATGGGGTATGCAACTGAACAGATCTTTCACATCTATAGTAATGAAAATTTCATCATATATAGGTTTATAAACTGTTACCCATTGACAAGAAGTGCCATGAATCCTTACAAATGCAAGGAATCTTTGAAACACAATTTTTTAACTTATCAAGGAATTTTGCTATGTAGCTAGTTTTAGACCAACCAGAATCAACAGTTGGGCATAGGGTGGGATTATTAAGATCCTTATGAATCTTCGGTATACCGAAAATCACTGGGAGGTTAGGAAATTCAATGTTCATATAATTATATTCAGTGAGTGTTATTTGGTCTTGTATCAACATGTCCAGCAAATCGTAATAAATTTTCCTATAAGCCACATTTACTTCATTTAAAGAAGCATTTAAGTCTCACTATACAAAACTTGAAACATTCTCTGTACATAATCATCCCGTTGCATAACTACTATCCCATACCCTTGTCAGGCTGCATGTATCTTATATCATGGTTGGTACACAATTCCTGCAAAATATTGCTTTCATCAGTTGTTAAATTACTAATAGTGTTGTTATACTTCAAAAAATGTATGAAGTCAACCTCACAGGCACCTTCAAACACTTTTAACAAGTTATGCAGTTCCGGCTGTATACACTAGGTATTCTCAGGGCAGGTTCACCGTCACTGCGCAGTTGTTTTCTAAACATGTAGTTCAAATTTAAATTACGAACATATTTTTAAATTACATATAAGTCGAACAATATCACTACACTTGTTAGGTACAAAATTGTTACCTCTACTAAAAAAATCAGCGTGAGCACATGAAAAAGAAACACTGCTATAATTATATATCTTAGTCTTACACAGAATTAAAAAACTTTATATGGGCAAGAAATAGTGTTGACTTCCATTATTTCACACTCCGTCACCTTTGGTTCCTCATGTTCTGGCCATTTCTCTGCCCATTCCATCCTTTCCTGTTCCTCTGAGGATATGGACTCTGATACTGTTCTCTCAGACCGTTTGACAACTGGTGGGTCTAAAGGGAGGTCTGACCATTGTTGATTTGTCCATGTTCTCATGTTGTTTATCTTGTTTGTTGCACGCTATGTAGAGCATTTTATGTTTGGAAACCGATCGAACCTTGAGGGACCGAATCAGAGAGCACTTATATAGTATATAGTGTACCTCTATCACTAATGCTGTCTCTAAACATGTGATTAATACTAATATCAGACATACCAAACGTGATTAATACTAATATCAGGCATACCTTCATGTTCATGGTTATTGACAGAATTTATCCCAGCATCAGAGGTGGTGACATCAGGAATCTAACTGAAACCAGGGAGGTTAGATGGATGATAAGGCTGAGAGCTGACCAGGATAGCAGGCTTAATGAAAAAGTCCCATTCAGACCTATTCTGAATAGACGTAGTCTTAGGAGTTAGACTTTTTATTCTTTAATTTTAAATATGTGCTTTTATATGTTTGTGTATATGTGATAATGTTAAGTTGTCAATCTCGCCTTCATTCTTGCTTGATGGGTTCGGAGCCGATCCTCGGCTCCGACACGGCACTTTGCTAAGCTCGAGAGTCACTTTTACCAGCTCAAGGCAGCCCCATATCCCATGATGCAAGGCGGTAAGTACCCAGATCTCGTTTGCCGCTTCGCTGATGAGGTCCTCCTTTTGCCAGCTCCTGGTAAGTGTTTAAAATATTACTATTTTTGCCCCTTTTTCACCTTAAAACTTTATATTTAACGTTTTTAGTTTAGATTAAGTCCCTTTCTGACTAGAAAATCCCTCACTCCTTAATTTTTTTAGTCAGGCCTTCTCCCCTCCCACCCCCCCCCCCTTGTTAGGGTGTGTGTGTGTGTGTGTGTGTGTGTGTGTGTGTGTGTGTGTGTGTGTGTGTGTGTGTGTGTGTGAGAGGTTAGTTATCTTATTATTTTTGGGATAACTGGTTCTTGGGACTGTGTTGTTGTGTGTTTCTGCAACCATGTCCAAGGAAAGGGTCTCAGGCTTTAAGAAGTGTGACTCGTGCTGTCAGAAGATGTCTCTGACAGACGGTCACACTTCTTGCTTATACTGCCTGGGACCTCTCCACCTGCAGGACTCCTGTGCAATTTGTCTTTCCTTTAGCCAGAGAGTCCTGCAGGAGAGGAGAAACAAATTGATTTTAAGGGGCCTACTTAAACCGGAGGGCTCTCCGGCTAAGTCGGCTCCGAGTAAGACTTCCAAGTCTTCCAAGGCCCAGGCTTCTGTGTCTAAGCCTGCGGCCTCGGTTCCGACTCTTTCAGAGTCGAGATCGTCTCCGGCTGGAGCCGATCCTGGTTTGCACAAACCTTCGGTGCCGATACTGGTTCGGTCACATCGGTGTCGGCTCCGATTGGTTCCGACCACCATGTGGCTCAGGCTTCGGTGTCGGCACCGACCGGCTCCAACACCCTTACCTTTATGTCTGTATCGGCTCCGGCCGGAGCCGATGCATCGAGACCTTCTGTCGGTGCCGAAAAGTCTTCGGCTCCGACTGCATCCATGGTTTCGTCGGCTACGATGGTTCCTTCGAGGAAGAGGTCCAGGTCCCCATCCTTGGAACCGATACTCTCGGCTCCGGCCTCACCTCTCCTCTCGGAACGGAGCCATCGGAGCTGATCATCTAGGTCATCCAGGCTTTTTGACCATGATTTAGAGAGGGTGGTCAGTAGATTATTAAAATCACAGGCACTGGCCCAGATGCTACATAGTCCGTCTCAACAGACGACTATTAGTCCACACCCCCTTGCAGTTCCTCCTTCGACTCTACCTCAGAGTTTGGAGTTGGAGTCTTCGGGAATAGTTTCTGCTATGGCTGAGGGACAGATACCCCCCCTTCTGCTCCCTCAGCCTCTACTCTTATCTCCTCTTCGAGACCTTCCTTAGAGGAATTCGGTGGTCGGGCTTCCCTGGTCTCCTCCGAGGGGGTGAGTGGCATCGAACCCTTGTCCGACCCCACTCTTCCCCTTGGAGCCTCGGCCTTGGTGAGCTCTGCTCCGACATCTGCCTCGGAGCCTTCCCTTTCAGTGGGCCCTGGAGTTCCGGTTTCTTCGGAACGGGTTCTCTCGGACCTCCCTGGGAAGGGGAGCCTTCGAGGTGATGAAGAGTGTGCTGGCCACTGGACTCAGCCAGCAGTCTGTTCCCTTAGCTCCTCCCTCTACGGTGCCTGTCGATATCTCTGCCATCTCTCTTGCTCCCGGACCCAGAGATCCTCCGCCTCAGGTTTCCCCACTGGGAAGAACCCCCTCTTCCGAGGATTCTCCTGATCAGTCAGGGGATCCTCCGCGCAAGAGGACTTGTAAGAGGAAACACGTAGACTCCCCCGAGTCTATCACTTCAGATACCGACTTAGATGAGTCGGAGGGATCCCCAAGATCCCCCTCTGAGGATGTCTCCTTTTCAGACATCCTAGAACTCCTTAAACAGAGGGGAAACTGGCCCTCCAATAATCCCTCTGAAGATGAGTCGGTATACCTGGAGGCGTTTGGATCTCGGCCCTCCACCTCCTGGGTGTCTCTGCCTTTCGACCCCCTTATGCAGGTTATTGCTCGAAAGGCATGGGCTGCTCCTGACTCGGTAGAGCCAGTTCCTAGGAGGCCTTCTAAATTTATTACTGCCCCTTCGGACAAGCAATTCCTTACAAAAGGTGTCAATGCTGATGCCATGGTGGTGGCGGCTGCCACTAAGAAGGAACTTGCAGATCCTTCCGTACCTGTCCATCCTCCTAATAAGGACTCTAGGACCATGGATAGGTATGGTAAGCGGATGTTCTCTGCAGCGACCTTTGCTATGCGCTCGCTGAACTACTTATGTCACTTCACCAGACTCCAAAGAGACATCCTTAAGGAGCTAGGTGAAGTAGTGCAGGATCCCACAGCTGCAGGGGCTCAAGAAAAAATTGCTTCACAGCTAGGAACCCTTAATTCTATTGCTAAGTCCTCCATGCGACTGATATCATATGCAGCAGATGGAGCGAGTAGGGCCGCAGGTACAGGTGTGGCTCTTAGACGCCAAGCCTGGATGTGGCTCTGTAATTTTGCAGATCCCTTTAAGGCGTCCTTCACAAACTCTCCCTTTGATGGGTCAGCTTTGTTTGGCCCTCAAGTGAAGGATACATTGACCAGGTGTGAGCAGGACGGCAAGACTCTTTCTGCCGTAGGGGTCCGTTTTTCCACCCCTTATAGACCTTATCCTAAAGGACAGAAGGGTGGCAAAATGTGGTTCCGCAAATCCCATGGAGTCACGCCGGATACACGTGGTCAGTTTACCCCTAGAGGCAGTGGGGGTAACAATAACAGATGCCGCTCTAGAGGCAGAGGGGGTCCATAAAACCAGGGAAGCAGAGAGCCTCTCTCTGACAAGCCCTTTCAGCATCCCTGAGATGTTGCCCGACTGTCCATCCTTGGAGGCAGTCGGGGGAAGACTATCGCTGTACCCAGAAGCCTGGCGTTCCCTCACTCAAGACAGATGGGTACAGTCGATCATATCCGAGGGTTACAAAATTCCTTTCGAGGAAAGTCCTTTCTCTCACTCAAATTCCCTTCCAGATGTACCACCCGGTCTAAGGGAAATTGCAGAGTTAGAAGTATTCAAACTTCTACAAAAAAGAGCCATTCAGCCAGTTACAACAGACCATTCAGAGCCCGGAATCTACTCAAGGTTCTTTTTGGTCCCCAAAAAGACGGGAGACTGGAGACCAATATTGGATCTCAGCAGACTCAACAAGTCTGTGAGAAAGACAAGATTCCGAATGGTCACACTTAAATTCTGCCCTTCCTACAGAAGGACAACTGGATGTGCTCAATAGATCTTCAGGATGCGTACTATCACATAAAAATTCACAGGCGCTCCAGAAGGTTTCTCCGCTTTCGGCTGGGGTCCAGTCACTTCCAATTCAGAGCCCTGCCCTTTGGTCTCACTACAGCCCCCAGAGTGTTCACCAAATGCATGGCAGTGGTCACGGCTCACCTGAGACGTCAAGGATTCCAGGTGTTTCCGTATCTAGACGACTGGCTCCTTTCAGCCACCACCAGGCTTCAGCTTCTTCAAGCCAGGGATTACACAATAAATCTTTGCACTCAATTGGGAATTTCGATCAACTACGAAAAATCCTCCTTATTGCCCTGCCAGTCTATTACTTTCATAGGCGCAAACTTAAACACTGTTCGGATGTCAGCTACCCTCACAGATCAAAGAATCTCAGACATTCAAAGTCACGTGAGGATCATTCTAGCCAGCAAGAAAGTACAAGCCAGAATGGTTCTAAAGGTGTTGGGCCTCATGGCTGCGGCCATTACCCTTCTTCCCCTGGCCCGCTTCTATATGCGCCTGCTTCAGTGGATGTTGTTCACTCAGTGGTCTTACCAACAACTTCCGATGCGTCACCAAATACTGGTGACACAGATTTGCAAGAATCATCTTTCATGGTGGATTACTTCTCCCCAGATTCACCAAGGCAGACCCTTTGTACCCCCAGCCCCGGTAGCCACTGTCACTACGGACGCCTCCCTGATCGGGTGGGGGGGGTCATTATCAGGGCAGGATGGTTCACGGGACGTGGCAACCGTTCGAATACGAATACCACCTGCACATAAATGTCCTAGAGATGAGAGCAGTGCTTTTAACGTTGCAAGCCCTCAACGACTTTCTTCCCTTGGGGACAATTGCAGTCCACACAGACAACATGTCTGTAGTATGGTATATCAACAAACAGGGCGGAACCAAGTCCTACCCCTTGTGTCGAGAAGCGCTCAGACTTTGGCAATGGGCGATCTCCTCTCATCGGTTTCTGGTAGCAACGCATATCCCTGGGAAAACCAACATTTTAGCAGACAGATTGAGCAGAGCTATTCTCATGCCTCACGAGTGGTCTCTCAAACAATCTATAGTGGAGGAGATTTTTCTAGAATGGGGCCGCCCATGTTGCGATCTTTTTGCTACTCCCCAAAACAGCAAATGCCCAGACTTCTTCTCTCTCTTCCCACTGCCAGGCCATCCCCCCAGAGACGCTCTGACCCAGGATTGGCCCCAGGGACTTCTTTATGCCTTTCCTCCCTTTCTGCTGATTCCACAAGTAATCCAGAAAGCCACTGTTTTGAGAGCCAAAATGATTCTCATTGCTCCTTATTGGCCTCGACAAATTTGGTTTCCGTTCCTCCATCGTCACCTTTTGGTGCAGCCGTGGCATCTGGACCCAGTGCCAGACCTTCTGATTCACCAATCGGGTCAGCTGCACCGGTCTATCCTTTCTCTCAACCTCACAGCATGGTTGCTCCACTTCCTTCCTTAGCCAGGCTTCCTATGATCTCTAATCCTGTTAGAGACATCATAGTAGCTTCCCTAAAATCCTCCACTAGGAGGATTTATACTAGCAAATGGAAACGCTTTTCTTGTTGGGCAAAAGCTAAAAATATTGATCCCTTTACTGCTCCAGTACAAGCAGTTTTGGATTTCTTAGTGGAAATCTTTCACGTGGGCTCCTCTTCTTCCACGGTCAAAGTTCAGTTGGCTGCTATCTCGAACTTTCATGTCGGGTTCGCAGATCACAACATTATGTCCCACAGGCTTTGTAGAGCCTTCTTAAAAGGAATTTTTCTCCTGAAGCCTCCAATCAGGAGTCCTCCTCCTCAATGGGACCTAAATTTAGTGCTGACATCCTTGATTCTTCCTCCTTTCGAGCCAGCTGTTTCATGTTCCCTGAAATTTCTTTCATGGAAAACTTTATTCCTGGTTGCTATTACATCGGCTAGGAGGGTGTCTGAACTTCATGCTCTATCTGTTCGCCCCCCCTATTTAGTCTTCCACAAAGACAGAGTATCATTGAGAACTAATCTGACCTTTTTGCCTAAGGTCGCCTCAAAGACTAATTTGAATCAGGCTATTGATCTTCCTGTATTTTTCCCAAACTACTCAAACCGATCGGAACAAAAATTACATTATCTTGATGTTCACCGCCAGCTCAGATATTATTTGGACAGAACAAAACAATTCAGGAAATCCGATCAGCTCTTTGTTTCTTATGCTGATAACAAGAAAGGCCTTCCTGTCTCAAAAGTGACCTTATCTAGATGGCTTTCTTCCGTCATCTCTGAAATTTATCAGCTCAGGGGAAAACAGCTGTGCTCGAAACCTAAAGCGCATTCAACCAGAAGCTTAGCCACTTCCACAGCTTTTCAAGCTAGACTTCCATTAGACACTATTTGTGCAGCAGCCACTTGGGCCACTCCTCATACCTTTGTTTCCCATTACAAATTGGATTTGGCCTCCAGGGACAGAGCCAGGTTTGGCTCTACAGTTCTCAAGAGTCTGTTCCATTGAGCCACCCAGGTTAGAGGTGCTAGGGACGCGGTCCCATCAAGCAAGAATGAAGGCGAGATTGACAACTTAACATTGAGAAGTTATGTACCTACCATAACGTTCCATGTTAGTTGTCTTCTCTCGCCTTCTTTCTTGCGACCCTCCCTCCTTCCCCCTGGCCTGGACAGACCTTTCTCTCTACATGGAAGTATGCTTCTGAAGATCATACAGTGCTGGTCCTCCAACCATCCTTCAGGCTTTTTTCTCTCCTTCTTTCTTCCTTTTGGAAGTTCTTTATGCTAGGTGTTATTGCCTATAGACAACAAACGAGATCTGGGTACTTACCACCTTGCATCATGGGATATGGGGCTGCCTCGAGCTGGTAAAAGTGACTCTCGAGCTTAGCAAAGTGCCGAGTCGGAGCCGAGGATTGGCTCCGAACCCATCAAGCAAGAAAGAAGGCGAGAGAAGACAACTAACATGGAACGTTATGGTAGGTACATAACTTCTCATTCTCTTGTATGCTGAATCTTTTCTTGTATGCAGTTTCTGCATATATGTATACAACTTTATATAAGCTGTGGTTTTATTATGTCTTTTCCCTTTAACTGTGACTCTTAGCATATGATTGGTTGCTTAGTAATTGGATTGCCTACAAGTTATGGGTGTTCTCTCTGTGATATGGTCTGATGAAACAAAAGTGAAAGCGCTTGCCTATTTTATTTGGTAATAAAACAAGTTTTTATCTTCAGCCAGTGTTATTCCGTTGGTTGTTTCATTTTACATTTGAATTTTGCTTTTCCATCGGCATATTTATCTCAGTCTGTGCGTATTTCTTCAGTTTTGAAATCTGGAATAAACTTGCCTAGGTAGGCGACCATGCCAAAAAACGTTGCAGGACTTGAACATTGTCTGTAGCTGGCATCTCGAGAATGGCTGTTAGTTTTGAAGGGTATGGTCGTAAGCCTGTACTAGTAAGTAAATGACCAATATAAATTACCTCTCGTAGCCTGAATTTGCATTTGTGTGGATTGAACTTCACATTCACTTGACGTGCCCTTTCTAGAACTTTACTCAGGCTTCTGTCATGTTCGGCTTCATCGTGACCTCCTACTAGTATGTTATCTAGTATAATAGCACAAGGATACCCAGAAAAAATTAGTTCCATTGCACGTTGAACAACTTCACTTACAGAATTTATTTCAAATGGCATTCTTAAAAATCTGTACCCGCGGTAGTGGTGCTGCAGTAGCGTTGTCATCTCACAGCAAGATGTTGTCCCGTTCGATTCTCAGCTAGAGCGTCTTCTGTGTGGAGGCATGCGTGAATGGGCATGCCTTCGTTGAAGGTTGTGCGTCAGGGCTGGTAACTCTGCACGTAAAAATCCACTACCAAACATTAGCGGACCGGAGTTCCGCTGTGGCAACCCCTAACCGGGATAAGCCGAAAGACACGACATTCTTAAAAATCTGTACCTGAGTCAGATCATAAACTGTAGCCCAGGCCGTGAGAATGGCCCGCTCCGGTGATGGGTGGAATAAACTAGCTAATTCAGAAATTCTCATTTACCCCCTGTGGAGGGTTATGCCTAAAAGATGATGAGGGCCACCTTGGGGCAGTTGTAGGGTGAAGATTTTGTGAACAGAGTCCTGTGACAGCTCCATTGTACAAGGCTCTCACTGGCCCCTCCGCTTTGATGTACCTGTGGGAGCAAGGCTTGTTACTTTACTCTAGTTTTCTATTTTGCTTTATTTAATTTATAAAAAGGAGAGAGAGCAGGTAGTTCCCCAAGAGAATGGAATCAGCTGTGCGAATTGTTTGTTCGATGGTCTTCATAGTAGAAAGGTCTGTTGCTGAAGCCTCATTAGGAGTGGAGTTTCTAATCTGTGAAAAAATTAACGTTTCTGTGGTGGAGTATAGACCGTCAAAAAATATGCTGATGTAGAACTTTAAGATCCTTTGTGGGTTTTCAAGAAGAAGACATTTGAGTGCTGCCAAATGGGAGTACTAAAAGTAGTGAGCAATGATGATTTTTTTGTCAAGCTGAATTTGCCAAAATCAACTCTCTGCATCTAAGACCGAAAAAGTAGTGGCATTTGGCATTAAGGCTGTGACTTCTTTGACTGTGCGCATTGGATGAAGAGGTCTTTTTAATGCTTTGTTCAACTCTTCAACTCTTGTGGGTCAGTGCATGTTCTGATGTCATCTGAGTTTTTCTTATGAGCTACCACCATGGAAGATACCCATTCAGTTGGAGTTTCAACTAGACAAATCACACCTTGTCACACCATTTTATCTAACTCAGCTTTAACTCTTGTCCTGCATGGTTGTTGGAACTTTACGCGCTGCCTGATAACTGGACTGACCTCTGGGTCTAATTTCATGAAGTACACAACTGAAAGCTTGCCTAAATTGTGTTTGAACAGATAGGTAGAAAAAAATGTACTGGCCGAAATTAGAGTAGTGGTCTTTTAAGCTAATATGGTGGATTTCCTTATTTAATGAAAGCAGTCCCATTTTCAAACAGTCTCTGAGCCCTAATAGTGACTGGACATGCCTCTTGACCACATAAAATAATAAGTCGTAGCTTCTTCCAGCAGAGTAACATGAAAGCACTACTGTGCCTTCAGGTTGAATTTCTTTACCTCCATAAGCAACAAGCTTCGCACACCTTGCCAAATCAAGCCTTTCACCATAACACACTCTAGCAAATGTTTCTACAGACATAACATTGCACTTAGAACCTGTGTCAACTTTGAGCTCTATCAGTGTGCTATTTATCCGAACAGTGCAGAAGACTTCCTTCTTTGCCCTTAAATGTACTGCATTGACCATTTCATGAAGCACTGACATACCACCAACATAGAGTAGACTGCAACCCTACTCCACAGTTTTCTAGCTGATCAGCTAGTTTCTTAAAATGTTCCATTTTCATTAAAGAATGTGGGCCTTTTGATTTACAAAATCTTTTGAAATTATTCCATTTATTGCATTTGTGGCATTGCTGACCAAAAGCTAAACATTTTTCCCTTTTAGATTCATGACTTCCACCTCAACTATGACAGTTGGCAATGAAACTAGGTTCACGCTTTGAGTTTGCTGACTCACTCTTGTGCTTCACTGAGACTGTGTGAACTCTGGAGTTTGCTAGAAAGTTCTGGGGTTTACCAATGAGTGCGGCAGGAGTTCCAGCTGCTGCCATGTGCTTGGGCTGGTTTCTTTTAACCACATGCAGCAGTACTATCAACATAAGCTTTTCACCGTGTCTTCTAGAGCTGTTCTCATTTTTAAGCATATTTGTATACTTTTTTTGTAAGCTCGTATGTCTGACAAATCTCAGTGGCCTTATTCAAAGTTAAATCACTGTCACGAAGGAAAATCTTTCTCACGGCATCATCTTTGATGCCACACACAGTTCTGTCTTTTATCAATTCATCCCTTAAGTCATCAGATCTGCACGTCTTAGCCTCATTTCTCAGGTCAGTTGTATATGCTGCAAATGTTTCACCAAATTTTTGATCCCTTGTGTAAAATAAGTGCCTTTCCATAGTAACATTTGTCTGGGGGTTGCACATTTCTCTAAATTTACGTTTTAAGCACTCTTGGTCCTTCCTCGACTCAGCTGGTATAACAGTGTGATGGTTTTCCCCCTCTCTTGTATAGATAGCAGGTGCATACACAAATGAACATTCCCTTTAAATGGAGTCATCTTTATCAGAAAATGCAGCTTGTATGAAAATGTTGTACTCTTGCTCAAACACTCTCCAGTTCTCAACAATGTTACTGTCAAACACAAGTGCACTGAGTTTTTGAAATCCATCTGCCATTTCCACAGAGTATGCACAAACACACTGAAAATATAGCCTTTGTAATTATGTGCAAACAAACAGTTCTGTGAGCTTGTAACAACATTCAAATGCGCAATAAACTCTTCAAAATACTGTACTTTGCGAAATATGCCTTGTAATGTCTGTGCTTTGTGAAATAGCTTTACTGTAACACTGCACAAACATGCGAACACTTTATTCACTTCTGATAACTCAGATATCTTTGTTTAATACGAAAAATACATGCTTTGCGAAAATGCGGTTATTTCCCCTTACTTTATTAGTTTTATGCAGTATGGACTTTATTTCAAACATTTTCAGTAGTAATTTGAATATTTTTATCAATATTGTACATACCAGTTTATGCAAATATTATTTAGAGTGTTCTGTTTGCCCCGTTTCATATTTTATGAAAAAGAAATTGCGCTGAGCTGAAATTTGTTTCTGACTTGTTTTGTGAAGTTTGCACATTTTAAGTATGATCCACTCGTCTATATTCCTCCATCAAGTGCCTGTAGTCGTTTTAGCCATGCTGCTTCTGACTTCATGTCCTTTGGATATGCTGGTTCTGAATACATGCCACTTCTGGCACCATGTCGCTTGTTCCTCTCTAACACATATAACAAGAAGGCTTGGGATTTTGTTTGGATGCTTTAATAGATAGAAACGCATCAGGATGGATAGCAGCATCATTAAATATGAACCAACTAGTTAACAGACCTTACATACATGCATTTGCATACGTACATGCTTACATCTTAACAGCTAACTACAAGGTGGTAGTCAAGCTCGCTGTGCTCAGTATTTATACTCTTGTGCAAGCCCTTGGATAGCTTATTAAAGGTACATATACACACACACATCGATCTACAGAGAGTTCAACCCTTCCTCATTTTTCACAGGAACAGGGTTTCCTTGAGAACTAATTCTTCTTTTCTGCCTAAAGTGGTATCAGAGTTTAAGCCAAATTATCTATTCCCCATTTTCTTTCCTGAACTCAAAAATGAGGGAGAGAGATTTCTCCATACCTTGGATGTCCACAGACAGCTCAGGTACTGTCTTGACAGAACTAAATCTTTCAGATCTTCGGATCAATTGTTCATGTCTTGTGAAGGTAAAAAAAGAAGGGACATTCTGTGTCAAAACAGACTTTCCAAATGGTTGTCTAAGCCATTTTGGTGTACTGATGACAATAAAACTATTCCAGGCAGGGTTGAATGCCCACTCTGCATGGGACTTGGCTTAATCTATGCATTTATGGAAAGGGTTGGATTCTAGAAGTATTTTACATACTGTAGCTTGGTCCTTTGTACGTACTTTCACAAAGCACTATAAGTGTGATTCCTTCTCTAGGTGTAGCTCAGGCTTTGCAAGGACCATTCTCCAGGGGCTCCTGAACTCTTCTCCCTTCACCTCCCAAATGTAGTTAGCTAGGGTAATCTACCCATATAGTTATGGCTGTTTCACCTGTGATCAATATGAGGAACATAGTACAGTTTGTAAGTAGATTTACCGTAACAGTAGATGTTTGAATGATCACTGCTGCAGTAGCCACTCCCTCTCTTCATCACTTTTTGGTGTGATTTTTATGCCAGTGTGTGGTTATTTTTTTTTCCTTCCTAGCATTTTGCTTTCAGGGCTCAGAGTCCCTCTGTCTGTTGGCAGGAAAGCTCTATATGGCTTGGCACCCAAGTTTGCCTTTTAATCAGCTGTGCTTGAGCTGCCAAACAGTTTGGGCATGTGAACGGTCCCCCAAAGTTTTGAAAGCTGTTCTATCCTTAGCAGGATGTAACCCCTGTAGCTAAGGCTACTGCAGCAGTATTCATTCAGACATTTACTGTTATGGTACGTTTACGTTAACAACTGTACTATCTTTCCTTTCTCAGCCAGATGGTGAAGCTTCCAAACTTCAGAATGCTATCCCTTCACAACCTGTTACTTTTCATATCCACTTTGTTTATTGGTAACTCTGCATTTAAAGGATGCTTATCACATTCCTATAGCTACAGCTTTCATGTTTTTCTTAAGATTTTCAGTGTTTGGATTACCCTTTGTTGTCTTTGCACTACCCTTTGGGTTGGCCACTATTCATTCCAAGGGTGTTTATAAAGTGTCCAGCTCCAGTGATAGCCTATTGCAGACTGCGGAATATTCAAAGTTTTCCTTATTTGGCTATCTAACTTATCTTTGCAGAGTTTTTTACAACTTTGGTAAGAGATGATCTTCACAGACTGGGTTTCCAGGAGAATATTCAATAGTCTTACCTAATTTCATCCACTGGAATAGTATTCGTGGAGTGTCTTTTGGATACTACCCTTCAAGTAGAGATTCTTCCACAGGAAAACATGAATCTGTATCTAGATCTGTGCCTGATTTTTTTTTCCATTCAGTCAAGGATTTTAAGGGAATATTTCAGCATATTAGGTGTGAGTGTTTCCATCTCAGACTTGCCAATGAATGGAGCTGTGGGCAGCAGCACAGACTCTATGTGGTGTCCTATAGGGGAAGAGTTGTACAGACCAACCGCTTTGGGCATCTACTGTGGTGCACAGTATCCTCAAGATAGGAGAATGCTGATCACAGACTGTGTGCTATGGCAGAGCTAGCCACTCGATGGTGTAAAATATGGCTCTAGGTGACTTGGTCATGTTGACTAATGTCGCCAAAAATGGGCATTAGTAGTTACCGGTGATAAGTGGGTTGAGGACCTGGCCTACTCTGATCCATGCCGGGGACCCTTGATAATGCTGGGAGGGGCATATGTGCCCCTATTGGCTAGTGCGTGCCTGCCATAAAGCCCAGCAGCCCTGGGTCAATAAGCTACTGGCTGGCCGGTGTCTAGATGCCCAGCCTGGGTTACCTACGATAACTCTGTTGAGTGAAAGCTGAATGTAAAATCAACCAACCTACCAAACATGAACTGAGAATTGCTACGCTCAGTGTAGGTTCACTGACAGGATGCAGCTTGGAAATGGATAACATGATGATATGGAGGAGGCTGGACATTCAGTGTATCCAGGAGGCGAGATGGAAGGGCAGTGCAGCAAAGCCACATGGCTTGGGATCCAGACTACTACTCAGGTGGGGGGCAGACTAGAAATGTAGGAATTGTGGTGAGAGAGAGGCTTCAGAAGGCAGTGAAGGATATTATAGAATTAATGACAGACTCATGGCAATTGGTCTCCAGTGTAATGATAGGGCAGTATTCATAATCTCAGCCTATGCCCCACAGCAGGGTTGTGATAGTGAGGAAAAGAGTGCATTCAGACAAGCAGTTGCTGGACCTACTAGATAAAGCAGGACAACATGAACTGGTGTTGATAAAGGGTGATTTAAATGCACATATCCGGACAGACAGAACAAGATATGAGGACTGCCTGGGTCCACATGGGTGAGGCAACAGGAATAAAGAAGAAGCCATTCTAGTCTTCGGTCTGGCAAATGGCTTGATAGTAGCCAACACATGGTTCAGAAAAAGAGACATTCACAAGATCACATACAAGAGTAGCCAACATGCAACTTGGGTAGACATCCTCCTAGTAAGAAAAAGGCACTGCAGTAGAGTCCATGATTGCAAAGTCATCCCCAGTGAAACAGTCTGCCCACAGCATAAACCACTAGTTGCCACAATCAGCTGCAAGCAGTGGTCAGAGAAGGCTCTAAGGTCAACAAAGACCAGGCTGAAGACCTGGAAGTTGACTGAAGAGAAAGTACAACAGTTCAAGGAATTACTCAGGGCTGTAGCACCCCAAGAAGAGGAGGAAATAGGTGGAGTTGAAGAGCGGCAGTGCCTAAAAACAGCAAGTGTTAGGACTACAGAAAAGATATGTGGCCATGCCAGGTATGGAAATAAGGTACATAAAGAAATCTGGTGGTGGAATGCAGAAGTCCGGGAAGTCATCAAAAGAAAGGAGGAGTGCAGAAAGAAGTGGGAGATGGAAAAGACTGACCAGGCTAGGAAGGACTACTGGTTGGCTAACAAAGAAGCTAAGAAAGAAGTTGAAATAGCAAAGAATAGGGCATCAGAGGCACTCTACCAACTTCTGGGAAGTGACTCCATAAGGGGCACAAAGAAACTATATCAGGTTGCAAGGCAAAGACAGAAAGATGAAGATAGTCAGACACCCTTCATAAGGGATGCCAGCAACAACCTACTCACCAGTTCGCAGAACATCAAAGGCAGATGGAAGGAGTATTTCCAGCAGATTCTGAATGAAGAAAACCCCACAGAAGCTGTACTGCCCCAGAAAGCCTACGATGAGAGGAGAAGAGGAGGAGCCCACCTTAGAAGAAGTAAGAACAGCATTAAGGAAGATGAAGTCAAGGAAAACAGCAGGCTCAGATGAGGTCACAGCAGATATGATAAAGATGTTGGGTGAGATAGGGGAGAAATGGCTCCTGAGGGTACTAATAGTGTGGAGAGAGGTGTATCCCAGATGACTGGAGAATAAGCATACTCGTGCCAGTGTACAAGAACAAAGGGGACATCCATGACTGTGGGCAGTACAGAGGCATCAAAATTTTGCCACGTTACATGAAAGTTCTGGAGAGGGTGATTGCTAAACAGATGCGCAGAGTAGTAGAATGCAAGATGGGAGATGAGCAGTTCGGATTCAGATCAGGATGCAGCACAATTGACCCGATGTTTGCATTGAGACAGATACTTGAGAGGAAGCTAGAAATGAGGAGAGTGTCCAACTGGGCATTCCTAGACTTGGAGAAAGCATATGACAAGGTCCCAAGAAAGCTGATCTGGGCAGTACTGCGGTGGTTTGAAGTCCCAGAAACATTGGCAGAATTAGTGCAGGCTATGTACAAGGACCCAATGACTCAAGTACAAACAGTGTTCAGCCTCAGAGGGATTCCCAGTGGGAGTGAGTGTACACCAGGGTTCAGCTCTGAGCCCACTGCTGTTTATACTGGTGATGGACTACATTAGCAAACAAGTTGAAAGGGACAGATCAACAAAGCTGCTGTATGTAGATGATGTGGCAGTACAGGCAGATTCTGAGATAGAACTTCAGCAAAGGATAGGAGAATGAAATGCAAATCTGAAGGCACATACATGGGATAAAACTAACCACAGACAAGATGGTGGTAATGGCAGCAAATTGGAGAAATCAGAAGAAGCTGAGAATAGAGATAGAAGAGAAGATAGTGGAACAGGTAAACGGCTTCAAGTATCTGGGAGGGGTGGTTGAGGAGAAGGGTAGTCTGAATGAAGAGGTCAAAGCTAAAATCAGAGGGGCTGCAGCCAACTGGCATAGAGTATCAGGTGTAGTCTCACAGAAAAATGCCAAAGAAGCTGAAAAGTAATGTGTATAAGACATTGATGCGACAAGTACTATTGTATGGTACAGAAACTCGAGCAGTAAAGGCAGAACAGCTGAAGAAGCTAGAGGTGATGGAAATGAAGTGCCTGAGAAAGGTGGTATGATGCACACTGTGGGACAGACGAAGAAATGAGGATACAAGAGCAGAAGCCGAAGTAGCTCCAGTTTCAGAAAAGATCAAAGAGAACAGATTACGGTGGTTTGGGCACATGTGTAGAAAAGCAGAAGACAATCTGGTGAGGAAGATTTGAGACAGACAGGAAGAAGATAAGAGGAAGCGAGGACATCCAGCAAAGAGGTGGATGGATTGTGTGAAAGAAGATCTGTGACAGTCAGGCATGAGTGTTGAAAAAGGCAGGAGTGTGGCATTGAATCGAGAAAGTTGGCAACTGTTAACACGATACCCTGACCCTATGTAAAAACAAAATGGGAAAAAGGGGACTGATGATGAGGATGATGATGATTTCAGGATATTAGGATTCATGCCATCTGTGATACTCATGATGATTCCTCAATACAGACTGTACATGAGAAAGATTCAGTGGTAACTAATATCTGTATGGTCCCCATCAACACCATCTGACCTTTCAAATTCTAGTTTTGAGATTTATATTATAAAAGAAAACTACTTTGGTGGAGAGGCCAGTTTTGTATGAGTCCAGGTATCCCATTCTCCTCACTACAGTCTGTAGTAACAGATATATCAGACTTTGCTTAGGGGGGCTGTATATTTGGGGGTAAAACTAAGAGCAAACACCCTTTGGAACAAAAAAGATGGAGCAAAATATACAATCATCAAAGAGATGCTGGCAGTTATAAATGCACTCAACTCTCTCCATCATCTGTGGTTCTCAAGACTTCTACAAGTGATCACAAACACCACCACTGTGATGTACATAAATAGAGTTTATGGATCATGCCCTCTGTGCAGATTAACAAAAATAGCCTGGGCTTTAGCAATTAAGCTAATTCACTCTGACAGAATGTAAGACACTTGTGCAATGAGAAACCTTCTGACAAACAAGCTGAGGAAGAGCAGGACAGAACCTCACAAACTGAGTCTTCCAGGATTTGATCAAGATATGGGGAACTCCTCAGGTAAGTCTGGTTTACATCCGTTTACAACAAACAACTGGAAAAATTCTGCATCAGGACTTCCTGCTAGCAGGCTTGGAAAAACAGATGCATTCTCATTTCTTTGGACGGGAATGTTCTTGTTTGCTTTTCCAGCCTTTCCACTGATATCCAGGGCCATTTTGAAGGTAATAATCTCCAAAGATCATTATGATATGATGATGACTCCCCTTTTTCCCAGGTAACCGGGATTGTTCCGTTTTTTGGAAATGGCCAAGGGCAAGCTTCCTCACAAAATGAACCTTCTCACACAAGACATGGGTTGTTTGATGCACCCCACCTTGAAGCAACTTCAGCTGGCTGCCTGGATGATAGACTTTTAATGCCCTTTGGGCATCTGTTTTTGAAGACTTACAGTAGGTATTAAAGGAGGCAAAGAATTGTGCTTCTAGGAAATCCTATATTAGCAAATGGGAACAATTTTCTAGTTGATGCCACCCTAAGAACTAAGACACTTTTAAACATAGCATTTCTGTGCTTGTACAGTTGTTGAGAGAGTTATCCTTTAGCCATTCTTAATTTTCTGTCAGGGTTAGTCTTTTGACTATTTTAGTATCTTTGTCCATAGATTCCTTATCTTTCAATGTGCTTTCATGTCAAGTTGTTTTTGACAGAGGTTCTGCATGTCCATCCATCTAGGAAGCAGATGATTCCTCCTTGGGATCTTAACTTTGTTTTGGAAAAAATTAGCACTTTATACATTTCAACCCATGTATCAGGCTGATTTGATGTTCTTAACATGGAAAAAAAAGTGTTGCTTATTGCTCTGACTTCTGCAAGAAGTGTGACTGAATTGCAAGCTCTTATGGTGGGTCATCCCCTCTTATTTTCTACAGACAGATTTTCTTTGAAAAAAAAAATATGCCTAAAGAGGTATCTAAGTTAACTTTGAGCCACAGTGTCCTCTCATTCACTTTTAAGTTTTGGAAGGAAGATAAAGATGATTTTTCATACTCTAGATGCCCACAGACAACTCCGATAATATCTTGTTAGAACTAAAATCTTCAGAAATAGTCATCATCTGTTCGTTTCTTATGAAGGTAAGATAAAAGGACAACCAGCGTCAGATTAGATAGTTTCCAGATGGTTGTCCCATGCTATTTCCTTTTGTTGTTTCCACCAAAACAAGTTGATTCCAGGCAGGGTCAGGGCACATTATATTAAGACCTTAGCTTCTTCAGTGGCTTTTTGGAAAGGGGTAGACTACAAAAGTATTGTAGAGACATCAGCTTGGCCCTCGGAAAATTTTTTCACAAAGTGCTGTAAGCTAATCTACTTTTCTAGGTCTAGAGCAGAATTTGCTAGGACTATTCTCTGTGGGTTCCTGGATCTTCATTGTTCCTCCTCCCAAACTTTCTAATCTTTGATATTCTAGCAGTGTGTCTTAGGCTACTCCAGCAGTTATCTAATTATAAACTTAGTACAGTTCTACGAGTAAAATTTCTATAATAATAAATGTTTTAATAGATCACTTCTGCAGACTTTTAAGACTGTCTTCCTGATTATCAAAAAAGAAGACCCCCCCCCCCATCTGTGTAGCCTAGATAAAATAAAGATGACCTAAGTTCACACAGCTGCTCAGGTGCTAAAAGACTTGGGTGAGGTGGTGAGAAGTAGTGTGTACCAGGTTGCTCACCCCGCCCCGGGGGTGGGGTGCTTCCTGATCAAATGTTGGCCATTGATGTGTATGACGTCAGCTTAGAATTTCATGACTGTGATGGGAGCTCTCAAATGGGTGTGTATGGGAGTTTACACAAGTCATGAAGAGCACTGAACACTTAGTAGTGGTGGTGGGCTGGTATCACCCCCGGGACAGAGTTAGGGTTTGATAAGAATCACTCCACCATTAGAGTGAATGACAGATTCACTGCAGACTGGACAGGGGAAGGTGGTCATTTTGGGGGTTGATGTTGATACTGGGCCCCTCCTCTGGACACATGTGCTGCTATTTGAGACAGTCTGCCGGTTTGTACTAACAAGTAATTTGGTGGACCACTAGGTTGCAGTGAAGGCTGATAGCTTGCAAGTTGTTGTGGTAAAGCTGGTTCCCTTGTGGCTTCAAGGGTAATGGTCCCCTTCAGTTAAGGGAGACCAGCAGGCACAGGGTCAAAAAAAGCATATAGAGGAACAGAATGTTTGATGTATGTTGCATGCTGAGCAGCTTCTACATTTACAGTAACGTGCTCTTTTGTTATGATGTAAAATGTATTCATATTTTTATGTTGAAAAAATGCATTTTTTATTTACCAAAGTGTCTATGCAAAAGTAGTCTTACCTTCAATATGTTAAATACTACTGATGTGAATGAAAATCAAGTTCTAGAGAGATCTTAAAATCTGAAGATGCTGTCAGGTTGTAGACTTGTGCCTAAATGTAGAGAATGCTTTTTAAACACCTTTATTAAATCACTACTTAAGGCATAGGTGTACATACATTAGTAGAAAAGAAAACAAACCATATTAACATTTTTCCAATTATATACATTATACATCACATGTTCTTTCTTTGTGACCGTCATCAGTCCAGCATTACATAAGTTGCTCAATTCCTGCCCTCCCTTAAAACTCACTCCATCTCCTGAACATTATTCTGCATGCATTGTTTCCATTATTAGTTTATTTCTGTGCAATTTCTCCTTCCCTTTTCAAAAGGTCCCTCTTCCAGTTCTTTCATCTCTTTTACAATATTCAGCACTTAAAGTACAGTTGGTTTAGAGTATGATTTCTATATTGTAGTAATATATTTTTTAGCACCCAACAGAACAAGGCTTTAGAATGTTTAGGCTGTATAGATCCTGTGTCACTGTTTAAAAGAATTGTTTCCTTGGTTATAGTCAAATGCTTACCCAATATTTCTGGCAGAGTACTCTGTGTGGGATTTTTTAAATCTGCCAACTCATTACAGCCCTAAAACATAAATTCCCTGTTACCTATTTCTTCCCAGTTATACCTTTAATAGTTGCTATCTACCTGAGGAAAAATTATTCAAGTCTGCATGGGGTGTAAAAATATCCATGCAGACAGTACCAAGCAAAAATCCTAAACCTTTTGGAATGTGTTGTATACTTGCTATCCATCCGTGTATCCTCTTTGTTCTCTTGTATTTACATTCTCGCTTCCCAATCCTTTCTAACCTCTTCTGAGTAATTCATATGGTTATTGTGCAACTTTTTATGCCCTACTAATTATCACTTTTTAAAAATCAGCTTCTGTTCTAGATTCAAGTACAAAACAAAGTGCAGTTCACTTAGGATTTTCCTAGACCACTCTCTTCAGATATACTGTCATATCAGTCCATCATAGGGAAGACGGCCGTGGTGGTACAACGGTAGCATTGTTGCCTCACAGCAAGAGGTTCTCCTGTTTGATTCTCGACTGGAGTGCCTTCTGCGTGGAGTCTGCATGTCCTCCCCGCGGTCGAGTGCCCTCCGAAAGACATGCATGAATGGGCGTGCCTTCCCTGAAGGTTGGGCTGGCAACTCGGCACCATAAAATCTACTGCCAATCATTAGCAGACTGGAGTTCCACTGTGGCGACCCCTAACCGGGAAAAGCCGAAAAGACAAACATCAGTCCATCATAGGGAAGGAAGTCTCTATCCTGCAGTCCAAATTACTTCTTGGCTTCATCCCACTCTTGTTTATTTTCCCTCTCTAGTTATTTACTCCCAGTACCTTGGTTCCTTTGCCAGTTTCCTCCAGTAAATTCCAGTCCCCTTTTGCCTATTTTCTGTCCTCCTTCTTGCAGTCATCCCTGTTGGCAAAGTCTCCCTTCTCCATTCTCATGTTTTTTTTTCCATACACCTTTATTGAATTATCACTTGTGACATAGGCAGATTTACATTAATATAAAAGTAATCACACTATAATTAACAAACATTTTACCTCACATATATTGCTATGTATTGTATACCCTAAGCAACGTTACATAAATTATTCAATTCTTGCCTTTTTTTAAACAAGAAACATCTTTATTAAACCATCATTTACTACACAGACAGTAATACATTTGTACAAATGAAAACAAACCACACCAACACAATCCTAGTTGCAAGCATTTTACATCACAAGCCATAGTGACACACTCCTAGTTGCAAACATGATACATCACTTATAATCTACCCATACATTACATAGCTCACTTAAGTTCTGCCTTTTAAACCTCATTCCCCCCTTTGTGTATTGTTCCCACAGTTCCCATTTTGTCCTATGTAGTTTGCTTCTACCCTTTTCTAAAGATCTAATTAACATTTGTTTTATCTCTGTTACTATAGTCACTACTTTCAGTATAGTTGGTTTAGATTTTGATTTCCATTTTCTAGTAATTGCTTTTTTGGGATCCATTATTAGAGACAGCAAATTCTTACCATGCCTAGGCAATTCCGATTCTGTATCATAGCTCAGAAGAATCATGTCCCTCATCAGACCAATCTAGCCACCCATCATCTCTGGCAGTGCATCCTGCAGGGAATCCTTAATATCCGCCAATTCACAGCGATCCCTGAAAATATGTTCCCAATTACCTCTTTCTTCCCTGTAACTTCTCCAACATTTGCTGTCTGCCTAAGGAAAAATTCTCTGGCGTCTACTTGGGGTATAGAAATTTCTAAGCAAACATTTCCAGGCAAAAATCCTAAATCTTCTAGATTTTTGTTGCATATTTAGGAGAAATAAATATATCCTTCCATTGTTTCTTTGTGAATTGCTTATCCAGTCTCTTTCCAATCCTTTCTAACCTCCTCTGAATGATTCTTATAGTTACCATGAAATATTTTATATGCTGTGCTAATTATTCCTTTTTTAATGGCAGCTTCTGTTCTACATTCTACTAGAAACTCTACCAGTGCTGGTCTTTCATTTAGGACCCCCCATTTCTTTCTCTTTGTCAGTATTCCAATAGCAGTCCCTGATAGGGAAGGCAATTTCCAACCTGTGGTCCAAATAAATTCTTGGCATCTTCCCATTCTATCATCTTTCCTTCTCTAGTTATTTGCTCTCAATACCATAGTTCCTTTACCAGTTTTCTCCTCTTGCCTATTGTCTGTATCCCTAATTGCAGTCGTCCCTATCAGCAGAATCTCCTTTCTCCAGTCCCGTGTTGGTTTAGTTCTTAGAATATTTTCTGCTACTTTATGGAAATAATAATCTGCATAATTGCTGTTCTTAAAGGCCTGCATACAAAATCATAGTCTCTCCTTGTTTCTTGAGCATCCCCTGTGTTTCATCATCATCCCTTTCCACTTTGAATTATAGTTTTCTGTTTGCGCTATGTATAGGAGTTTTAACTGTGTAGCTCTGAAATACCCCTTCAGATTGAGTAATCCCAATCCACCCCGTTCTACTGGGAGAATCTACTTATCCCACTTGACGCTTGCTGTCTTCCCCTCCCAGATAAAGTCCTTCAACTCTTTATTAATTGCTACCCACAACTTCTCCTCTGGTTGATAAAAGTATGCCTGACCTGTGTATAAGACTAAAGGGACTAAAAGCATTTTAACTGCTTGTATCTTACTATCCATATCCGTATAACAAAACTTCCATTTTCTCAGTCTCTTCCCACACCTTACCTGCCACGCTAGAATAATTTTTAATCCATACTCCTAAATATTTCATTTTATCATGTCCCCATAAATAGGGGTGTTCCTGAACCAGTTCATGAGTGGGTGCATAATTCATCTCTCTATTGCCTTTGTTTTAGCTTCATTCATTTTGTATCCTGAAAAGATCTGAAACTGCCTCAGAATGTTCCACAATACCATAATGTCTTTCTCTTGTTTTGTCAGGTACAAAATAATATCATTTGCAAATAAAGCCAGCTTTTCTTGACTACCATACCAATTGTATCCTTGAATTTCTGAGTCCCTTATTTTCTTTCCAGTGGTTCTAAATATAATGCAAGTAATATAGGGGAAAGAGGACACCCCTGCCTGGTTCCTTTGCTCAAGCAGAAATTATCAGAGAGGACCCCACCCACTTTAATTTTCATCTCCAATTCCTTGTATATTCTCCTAATTAATCTTATATTTTTTTTCAGGAAATGCAAATGCTTCCATTGCCCTGCTTATAAAGTCCCAGCTTACTCTGTCAAATGCTTTCTCGGCATCAAGAACCACCACCAGTAATGGTATTTTCTTCCATGCTGCTTCCCTCTGGATCACTGTTCTGTTAACGTTGTGAAATGTTTGCCTGCCCTCCGCCAAACCACATTGATCTATATCTATCAGTTTTGACATTACTTTTTCCATTATTTTAGCTATTATAGACATAATCATGGTGTAGTATTGAAATGGGCCTGTATGAATCTGGATCTGATTGATTCTTACCCTCTTTAGGTATTACAGTTACCACTACTTTCTTCCAGGATGGTGTTATTTCTCCTTCTCTTAAGATATTGTTAAATAATACCTTCCAGATTTTTATCAGTTTTTTCCTCTCAGCTTCCAAACTTCCACAGGAATATCTATTCCTGGAGACTTTCCTGTAGATTGGTTATACATCACCATTTAGTAACTGAGCCTCATCTACCTCTAACTTTGGCATATTCAATTTTTCCATAAACATTTCCATTTTTTTCCATTTGTATCTTTTCTTGATTTTCATATTTCTCTGCTTTATAGAAGCTCTCATAAAATTTCCGAAATATTTCTAATACCTGTAAAGGATCTCTTGTTTTCTTTGTTATGGGCTTCCTAAGTTTGGTGATAGCCCTTTTCTAATTTGTGTTGCCTGAGTCGTTGCGCTAAAAGTTTTTGTGCTCTAATGTTATCAAAAAACTGTTGTTTAACAGCAATCTTTCTAAGCTCATGCATATTGTCGAGGTAATCCCTTATTTTCTGGTTAGCATTTTGCAGTTGATCATCTTCTTATTCTATGAGATTCCCCCTATTTTGCAATATTTTCATATTTGACCATCCCTGCAAGTAATTCTTAGTACTTGACCATAGCTCCTTTTTTTATTTCCACCCTATTTTTAAACTGCACCTTAATTTTATCCCACTCCCTAGATATATTTTCAGACGATCATTCTATCCTCTCTAATAGCTTCTGAATAATCTCTACTACCCATTCCTTAAATTCCTCGCTTTTCAGCAGATAGGTAAGAAAACACCATTCTCTCTTTTTTTTTTTTTATTTCATCACCCTGTGTTTTTATCTTGGCTATTATTGGCACATGATTTGAAATAGTTATTGGGTGGGTATCAAGACCTTCAGTTAAACGTACATGTTCCTGTGAAATGTAAATTCGGTCTAGCCTAGCTCAGTGTTTATATCTTGAGGAATAATATGTAAATTCAGTCTGAACTTTTATTACTAAATTCACATGCCAAATATTTTCATAAATTTCTTCAAAAATATACCCTCTCCCTCTTTGGTTATATTCTCCCTTCTGCCCCCCCCCCCCCCCAACAACACATCCTTACTACAACAAATCAAGTTCCAGTCCCCACCTATAGGTTATATTTCTTGCTGAAAACGGATTTTTTTCTCCCCAAATTTTTTTAAGCTCCATTAACAGCAATTTTAGGTGGAATGTAAATACATGCCAGTGTAATCCTCCTCCCTTGCCAGTAGCCTGTTAGCACTTCAAATCTGCCATTATCTTTTTATCTCCTATCACTATTGGTGCTCCTCTTGAAATTAATATAAGTACTCCTCTTTTCTTTTGTCCCATGTATTCTGCTGAATAACCATCCTAAAAACCTTTTGTTATCAAATTTACATATTCATTTCTTTCTAAGAGTGTCTCTTGTAACATAGCTATTTGCACTCTACATTTTTAATATAGTTCACTACTCTTTCTTGTTTGTATTTATCTGTAAGGCCATATAAAGACATTAAAGAAAGCATCATCATATTAAAAAGTTATTTCCACCTTTTATGTATAACACCTTTTTTGTTAAATGTCTAGCTCCAGCTGTTGTGCTACATGCATACACTGTGTGGCAGGTTGAACTTTTATACATTTGTTTCTTTTCATATCTGTTTGAGCCTATGTCACATCTTATAAAACTTTATTTTATTGAAAGCCCTCTGACAAAAAAAAAATCCCCCCAAAACCTGTTACTGTAATACTAACACACAAAACTATGTACACCTTCAAATATTGACGTTTTAACCTCCTACTAGGAACAAAAGTCCCAAACTGACAGCCACGCTCATAGACTTGAGTTAACCTAAAAGAAAGGTTATCCATGCTAAGACACATGGTGCAGCCTGTGCTTCTACTAAGTGCTGATTGGTTTTGTCTTGTCTTTTTGTAGCTCTCCCAGCTGGAAACACCCCTGAATGTTATCAGAGAACATTAACTATCTTGGGAAAGCCCCTAAATGCTGTCGGAGAACATTGTCTACTTTGGGAAAACCCCTGAATGCTTTCTGAGAACATTATCTTTTAACCAAGTTCTCTTTTTTTTTTCCTAAGCCAGTGACTCTACACCAGACTGTAGCTAGTTTCTGTCTATCAGATTTTCGCCATGGAGAAATAAGAACCAGGCAGCCAGTTTCTCTTTATCAGATTGTTTCCATGGAAGGATGAAGAACAGCTGCAGAATTGTTACTGAGCTTGCATGTATATGCTAGAAGAAAAGCCTCATAGTATTCAGTGTTCTTTTTCATTTACTTGCTGTCTCTTAAAATGTGTTAATAAATCAATCTAAGGGCTGTAATGCGGTCATTTCCCCATGCAAGAATGAGAAAAAGCACATTAATCTCTGTTTTATCATGCCTTTAACCAGGCTTTTTTAATGCATTGCAATGCCTGCATTTCTTAAAATTAAACAAGAAGAGAGGGAGAAAAAAAAACAGCAGCACCTGTCCACAATCCCCATTACACTTAAAAATAACTGAAAGAACTTTACTTTATAGCATGTAAAGAAATAGATATGCCACAAAACTGGCACTATTTAAGGGGAAAAACTCTTTACTTACTGTTAATTTTCTCCCTCCTCTTGCCCTCCCCAAAGCACTTTTCCGAACATTAATGGCACAAAGTATGGTATATGCTTTACAGTCCCCCACAAGTCCAAAAACCTCTGAAAAAGTTCAATATTTCCAGATTTCCTTTTTCTGTCATACTTCACAAATATAATTATCGCATTGTAATCCCATATTAAGTATTAATGTTGATCTCCGAAATCCTGTCTCTTCATTTCCAACATACACTCGATTCTTCTAGTCAACTCTCATGTACCCTTCCTTCTGTCCAACATTTTCCATTAAAACAGTGGAAAAGGTTTCACAGGTACAGGCTGTCTGTGGTTTTTATTACCAGAAGAGGAAGAAGTAGAATCTCTATCTGTTTCACAGCTCACTTTTTGTTGGACAAACGTTTGTATTTCCTCCTTAGCATGTACCTCATCAAAAAATGATTTTATCCCTCTAGGAAAGAATACCTGGAAGACAGCTGGGTATAGCAGTTTGAATCTCACACCTGCTTCTCGACATTCTCTGAATAGTGGAATACATTTGCTCCTCTTCTGTCTGGTGTACAATGAGTAATCATTCTCCACAAACACTCTGCTGTTTCCCATTTTTAGTACTTTGTCCTTCTGCAACAATTTGTCAGAATCAACTCCTGCTGGTAGGATTGCATCCTTACTGTTAAAAGTCTAGGTTGCTTTCTTATAGCCAGGTTTGGGGCATACACATGATCTGCCCTTTCAATTAACTACCAGTCCAGCTGCTTATTTGTGCTTTCATAAAATTAATGCAGTCCGTTCCTTCCGGCTTCTCTGGTATAGCTGAGCATCTCAGGTTTTTCCCTATGTGCTCTGTCCTCTAATTCTATTTTTTTTTTAAACATCTCTTCCTGAGCAGTCTCGTATTCAGCCATCCT
Organism: Protopterus annectens; assembly: GCF_019279795.1. Lineage (NCBI taxonomy): Eukaryota > Metazoa > Chordata > Ceratodontiformes > Protopteridae > Protopterus > Protopterus annectens. Next base: position 795,523,832 of record NC_056743.1, on the reverse strand, counting down.
TGTCTTTATTTCAGCCTCTGATTTTTGCAGCTTTATCGTATCATCTGAGTATCTGTTTAAAGCTTCTTCCATTTTTCCCAGCCTTTTGTTTGTGTTGATGTACTTCATCAGTGTTTTGTTTATTTTAACCAGGTCTGTATGCAGTTGTCTTATATATTCCTATAGGTTGCTGTGTAAGTCATGTCTAAAGTTTGCATTGCTTTTTGTTGAATAGCTGCAGAACTCTCCCCAGTCAGTGTTTCTTCCTCGCTTTTTGTAGTTGATTTTTTCCAGGTTTTCTGTATTTCTTTATTGGCATCTAGTCAGTACACTTACTAGCCAGTTACTGAAATTTACCCATAAGCACAAGTCTACTGGCTTTCTCTTCTGGGTTTCTATTTTCACACTGGGAGAGCTAGAAACAGGTGTGCAGCCATCTTGGAAGATTGTGGACTTGGACTCTTCAATCTTTCATTCCAGAGGTGATCACTAAAACAAAGTTGAGTCACGCAATCCATTTGCAAGTCTTTAATCTTAACTAAATACTGTAGTGGAACGGAGTATTTTTTTTTACAATGTTAGGATGTACTTCAGTGGCTACGTTTCCATTTCACAAATCAGAAAAAAATGATGTTCTTCATCTCACATTGCTGCAGTCCTAACACTTGGGTAGTCCGCTGTCCCTCGGTCGGCCCGAATATCAGAGTATAAGGCTGACGTCGGTCAAGGCGCATTTGACTGACATCAGAACGTCAGGGTACAAATGCGCATGACCGACGTCATATCCTCAGTCTTTTTTGCCGCATGGTCCGATGCAGAAGCAGTGTTGCAAGTGCCATTCGGCGTTCTGAAATTTTTCGAATTCGGAGTTTCAGACCGAAGTCAGAGTTGGTTAAGTACCCCGTTGGGGAATATTTTGTTTTTTTCTTGCCTCAGTGGTTTACCGGATGTCAGAAAAAGTGAATAACTGTATTTCTTGTGGGAAACAGATACCGCATAGGGATTACCATAATTTGTGTATACCTTGTTTGGGACCTGAGCACGACGTTGTTGGGTGTCGCTTTGTGCTAGGTTCAATAAACGCACTATAAAGCCAAGGTTGGATTGTGCCAGGTTGGTCTTTGGGAAGCGGTGCAATTACAATATGCCGCCGGATGCTCCGCGCCAGCTTCCGCAAAGAAGCGCAAGGACAAGGCAGTTAAACCTAGGTTAGAGGAGTCGTCCGAACCGGACGCCGGTTCTTTAGAGGCGCCAGTGGAACCGTGGTTCCGACGGAGGCCTCTCTGGAGTCCCAGGGAGAAACTTTGTTTTACAGGATGTGGCCTCCCAGGAGGCAGGTCAGGCTGTAGGGGCTTCTCAGATAACTGTACTCCCTCCCTTCCTAAGGTGTCTAGGCCCTCTCTTTCTCCTTCCAAGGCTTCTCCTAGAGGCAGGTCTAGTTTTGCTTCTGTGGGTGTCACTCCTAGTTCTTCAGGTTCTGTGCCCAAGAAGCACATGCTTAAAATGGCAGAAGATTTAATTACTTTAATTAGAGGCTCTATGCCCCTCCTGATAAGAGGCCTAGGATGGAACCTGTGTTGGGGATTATGAGCAGGCTTCGATGTGTCTGAGTCTTCGGCTGAAGACTTGCAGGAGTATTCTCATTATTCTGATTCTGATGTGGATGATTCTACTCCTTCTGCTTCTCCTCCTGAGGATTTTTCTTTTTCAGAGACCCTTCACTCCATGAGAGAGCATTTTAAATGGGAAGGTCAGAATTTCTCTGATTCCAGGAAAAGGCTTAGGGAATTTTTGTTTTACCCCAGCATAGGCCTTTAGCTATACCTCCTGTTCTGAATGTGGTGGAAGATGTGTTTGCAGAGGCTTCTCTTAATCCTGATTCTTTGCCTCCTGCTCCTGTTAAACCAGATAGGTATTACAGGGTGCCTGAAGCTCATAAGTATCTTTTAAGAGTCCTAGGGCAGACCCAGAAACTGTTAGCCAGGGGCCTAAGGGTGTTAAGGCTTCTGTTGTCAAGAATCCGGTTCCTGCAGATAAAGAGGCCAGGGCCTTGGATAGATGGGGAAAGAAAGTTTATACTTCTTCAACTCTAGCCATGAGAGCTTTGAATTGCCAGTTTCACATGTTGAAATATCAAAATTATCTCCTTTCACAGTTGAAATCTAAGGTTGATGCTCTGGCGGAAGGTATTGATTGTAAAGAGTTACAAGATTTAGTGCATGTTTCTGAACAGGTGGGTAAGCATTCTTTGCAATGTGGTTTTGATGCTGTGCAGGCCTCGTCTAGGGTGGCTGCCACTGGGTCAGTTCTTCGCAGGCATGCCTGGCTGAGGGATCAAAATTTATCTGACCATGTTAAAACTAGGATTTTGGATGCCCCTTTGCAATCTGATGTCTTGTTTGGTTCTCCTGTTGAGGCAGTTTTAAAGAAAATGGAAGACAAGGCTAAGTCTATGCAGACTGTTAAAGATTTTTGCAGGTTCAGCCTCCAAAGTTTAGTAGAAATTGGCCTACTAAAGGGTGGACGATCCTTCTTATGATTCCCAGTCTAGGGGTAGATCTAGACGTGGCAGGGGCAGAGGTCAGGGCTCTTTCAGGCCTAGGACAGGGAGTTCTCCTGCACAGTCTTCGGGTGAGGGCAGGGGTCATTCCTTTCGTAAGCAGACCCAATGACCTACCTTTTCAGCTGCCAGAACCTTCTCGCCTGGCAGCACCTTTGGGAGGAAGGTTGGCACTTTTCAAAGAAAATTGGAGTTTGATTACCCAAGACAGATGGGTACTGGATATCATACATCACGGTTACAGGTTTTATTTCCATACCTTGCCTCCTTTCAAAGGCATGCCAGACATTCCTCCTCAACAAAGAATAGAGGCTCACAAGCAAATTTCTCTGTTACTCCAAATAGGGGCCATACAGCCGGTTCCTATGCCAGAAAGGGGCCTAGGATTTTATTCTCGCCTGTTCCTTGTGCCAAAAAAGGGGAACACGTGGAGACCAATTTTGGATTTATCTATCCTCAACACTTATCTGGACATTCCCAAGTTCAAAATGTTGACGTTACAACAGCTTTTACCTCTACTGGGCAAGGATCACTGGATGGTAACTTTGGATCTCAAGGAGGCTTACCTTCATGTTCCTATCAGGCTAAGTTGCAGGAAGTATCTGCGTTTTCGGACTGGGACTTCTCACTATCAGTTCTCTGCATTGCCCTTTGGCTTATCTACTGCGCCCAGAGTATTTAAGAAAGTTCTGGCTCCAGTGATAGCTTTCTTCAGGCTAAAAGGAATACAAATCTATCCTTATTTGGACGATTGCCTGATTCTGGCTCAAGGAAGGGACGAGCTTCTTCGCCATTTGGAATATGTGATAGCAGTGCTAAGATGCCTGGGGTATTCTGTGAACGAAATAAAGTCCAGTCTAGTACCCTCTCAAGACATGTGCTTTCTGGGTGTAAGACTGAATACAGCATCCCAGATGGCCTTTCTAACCCCGGACAAACAAAAGAATCTTTCCCTTTACTTCCATCATCTATCTCTTCAGTCCGGGCTGACTGCAAGGACAGTCCTTCAAGCCTTAGGGTTCATGGCATCTTGTATTCTGGTGCTTCCCAATGCCAAACTGCATATGAGGAAGTTGCAATGGTATCTCAAGAATGTATGGACACAGCACTGCCAGCGTCTGGACACTGTCATTCAAATAATACCTTGCATTCAAAAGGAATTTTTGTGGTGGGCTCAGGAATGTCACCTAAACAAGGGACTCTCTGTGACCCGCCAGAGGCGAGTCAAATTTTAACGACAGATGCCTCAGACAAAGCTTGGGAGCTCATCTAAACGGAAAGTGGATACAAGACAAGTGGCCTGTCAGACTACAGCATCTACATATCAACTTGAAGGAGATGTTAGCAGTCCAGTTTGCATTAATAGCTTTCAAGGATTTACTTCTTCCAGGGCAGGTGTTGATTCTAACAGACAACACAACTGTCATGTGGTACATCAACAAGCAAGGGGAACACATTCTTATCCTCTATGCAGGCAAGCAATGATTTTGTGGGAGACTGCTCTCAGTTTACAACTAAGTCTTCAGGCAAGGTTTCTGCCGGCAGCACAGAACTCCTTAGCAGATGTGTTAAGCAGACAAATCATGGATCCCCACGAGTGGAAACTGGATCTTCATGTATTTCAGAAATTGACAGTGTCCTGGGGAACTCCAGACATAGATCTGTTCGCTTCTCCACTAAACCACCAGCTGCCAAAGTTTTGCACAAAGCGGTTTCATCCCACAGCTTGGAAAGTGGATGCTCTTTCTTTCAGTTGGAAAAATCTTCATGTGTATGCCTTTCCACCTCTGCCTCTCCTACCAAAGGTACTTCTGAAGGTCAGACAGGACAAGCCAAGGATGATTTTGATAGCTCCAGATTGGCCTCGACAGCACTGGTACCCATTACTGAGAAGTCTAGTACGGAAGCCTCCATGGCCTTTGCCTTTGATTCCACATCTGTTGTCCCAGGAGGACAGTCATTTGCTCAATGTCAAACTTCACTCTCTTCACCTAACAGCATGGCATATTCTGTTTTAAACCATAGAGGGTCTCAACTTCCACAACAAGTTTTGAATGTGATTTTGGAAGCTAGAAGGCCTAGTACAAGGAAAGTGTACGCAGATAAATGGAAGAGATTTTTATTTTGGAGTGCAGCTAAGGATTTGGATGTTTCTGAGCCAGATTTAAGTGTGGCTCTTCAATATCTTACTGAGTTATTGGACAAAGGTTTGTCCTTCTCTTCTATTAAGATTCATGCTGCAGCAATTTCAGCTCACTATGACTGTGACCCACCATTGTTTTCTCATCCTTTGTTTAAGCAATTTCTTAGAGGGGCAAAGAATATAAGACCCCCGCGAAGGGCTCCTACTCCTGCTTGGGATCTCAATTTTGTGTTGGAGAAACTCACTCTACAACCTTTTGAGCCTGCAGCTACTGCTGAGTTGAAATATTTGTCATGGAAGACTGCTTTTTTGTTGGCCATTACCTCTGCAAGAAGGGTTTCTGAATTGCAGGCCCTTATGGCAGTTGAGCCTTTCTTAATTTTCCATAAGGATAGGGTATCTTTACGTACTAATCCTTCCTTTATGCCTAAAGTGGTTTCTAGTGTGGCTTTAAACCAAACTATTCATTTGCCTACTTTTATGCAAATCCCCAAACTAAAGGGGAAAAGATTTTGCACACTTTAGATGTACACAGGCAGTTGTGATATTATTTGGACAGAACTAAAGGGTTCAGACAATCTCAGCAGTTATTAGTTTCTTTTGCTTTGTGCTCTCAGGGCAAGCCCGTGTCAAAACAAACTATTTCTAAGTGGATTGGATTTTGCATTGCTTTCTGTTATTCCCATCATGGCAAAGAGATTCCAGCTGGGATTAGGCCTCATTCCACTAGGGCTACTGCCACTTCAACAGCTTTTTGAGGGGGTGGCTACTAAGGATATTTTGGAGGCAGCCACTTGGAGTTCAGTGCATACCTTCTCTAGGCATTACCACCTTCCTCTGTACTCTAAATCCAGGGCTGGTTTTGCCACTGCTGTGTTGCAGGGCATTTTGGCAGCTCCTGCTTCATTATAGTTTAGCCATCCTCCCTTACCTCTGCTTTGGGATTCTACCCAAGTGTTAGGACTGCAGCAATGTGAGATGAAGAACATAGTACAGTTTTGTACCTACCATAAATGTAGATGTTCGAAGCTCCACATTGCTGCAGTCCAATTTACCCTCCCTCCTTCCCCTCTGCAGTTTGAGGTGGTTGTGTGGGTTGGGTTATCCATCTGAGGTATAGTGTATATATTGTATATATTGTACATATTTTTGGTGTTAGGCTGGTTGGTTGTTTAGTTGTTGTCTATGGGTTTTGACCTTTCTTTTTAGGGTCTTCTGACATCTGGGGCAAGAAAAGACTGAGGATATGACGTCGGTCATGCGCATTTGTACCCTGACGTTCTGATGTCAGTCAAATGCGCCTTGACCGACGTCAGCCTTATACTCTGATATTCGGGCCGACCGAGGGACAGCGGACTACCCAAGTGTTAGGACTGCAGCAATGTGGATCTTCGAACATCTACATTTATGGTAGGTACAAAACTGTACTTTTCATAGCATAAACAGCTAACAGTTTAAGACAGAAAGTGTTGAACGTCACAATATCTAGGTGGCTTTCTGATTTGCTTTTTGTGTTGTCATTGAAAATAAAACTGAGAATTCTCTAATAAGCTTAAGGCTCATTCTATTAGAGCTGTAGCTCAGTCCGTCAAGAATACCTCTCTGGGTGATATTTGTACAGCTGCAGCATGAGCTTCTCTGTATACTTTTGCAAGACGCTGAAAGCAGAGTATGATATCAAAGGTCTTGATCTTGGTTTGCCTTCAAGTCTGTAGTCATCAAGGTTATTCTGTCATGATATCCGCCGTTAGTCTTGAAAAAATATCACTTTCTTGCTGCCAGAGCAATATAAATAAGATATGCAGCTAAATGAATTGTTTCAGCCTATGTTGGTAGTACAAACATTGTCAGTATAATACTCCACTTTCCTTAAAAAAAACAAATTTCTGAGAAGTATGATGCAAATGAGAAGATTCAATTAAATGTTTGTAGAATATCTGCATTTTAGGGGTCTGTTTTTTTTTTTGTTTGTTTGTTTTTTCACCTGTGCATTTTGATACATTTTGTGTTGTCTTTTAACAGACTGATTTTTGTAAGTGTAGTATACATTGAAATGACTACAGATACTTGTCGAACTATGTGCTGTTGACAGCATCCTGACTGGTGGTGGAGCTCACCATTTGATAGTGAAAGCATTATTGAATCTATTTCACTCGCTTGTTATATCACTGTGCAACTTGGATATGATGCTAATATTTAGAGGGTTGAAGTGCCATCCGTCATTAGTACCCATTATTATATATTATCAATTTGTAATGTTACATTTAATTGGTGATCAAAGAATAAGATATTTTGTTTCATTTCAGTTAATTTTGCAGTCACCTTCTTGCTGTTTCATATTTAATGTCGGTTTATGCAGAATAAAGGGATCTAACTAAAACTTAATTATTCAGAGTTCACAATTAGAATACTGTGAATTTAAGTAATGAAACATACAATCAATTGACCAAACCTGAGCAGCGGAATTCCTGTTTTACATCAGCTGCTGCAAAAATAAAGAATGTGGAATTTTGAAGTTTAGATTTATTCTGTATATTAGTTCATTTTGCAACTAGTGGTAAGAAAACTATGCATCTTACTGGAAATCATTTAAACAGTTTTAACTCCATTTATTAAACTAATGGAAATGCACAAGTGCCATATTTAGGTGTTGAGAATCTTAATGTGCAGTTATTTCAATATTCTGCAGAATAAATCACATAATTGTATGACTAAAGTGATATCATTGTGTGGAAACTTTAGTTTGATTGGTTCCCCCATTGATAACATGTACTTTCTCTGGATTCTATTAATTGACTGCTTTTTTTTTTTTTTATTCAGTTGAGAAACTACTTAAATATTTGTATCCGATGGCTTTTGGTACTTAAAGTTAACCAAATATAGAAGTTGAAACGTCGTACCAGTGGTGAATGCTGCTCATCTAACCTGTGTGATAGTTATTTCTTGTTTATCGCAAGTGCTTATATAGGTTTTCTGCTTTTCTAAGACCAGATATATTGTGTTGCATTTCATTCATCCTAAATACGTGTAGTCATGATGTTCTAACAGTGAAGCTGAGATGACTTAGTGCAAGTAAGCTAGAGAATCATTATTTTAAATCTTATTTTGATGCTCTTTTAATAATGGCAAGTATATGACGATTCATGATTTACAGCTTGTTTTCTATTTACTGTCAGTGGTTTATGTACAGTTTGTAACATCTTTTTTTTTCTCTTTCTCTTTGCAGACATTTATAGTAATAAACAGAGGGAAAACAATCTTCCGATTTAGTGCCACGCCTGCCTTGTACATTTTAAGTCCTTTTAATCTACTTAGAAAAATAGCTATTAAAATTTTGATACATTCATATCCTTTTCAAATATGCCTTAATTTCCTATTTTCATTTTTGGTTATGTTATTGTAACTTATAAAAACTCAATATATTTTTGTTTACTTTGACCATTGTATGTTGCTCAACATTGCTTTTGTGCTTATAAATGATGACTTATTTATGTTTATTTTACAGGATATTTTAACTTACAGGTTGTCATTTATAGAAGTAGGGGTAGCTGCTAGATGGAACTTTTCATACCCAAACGATAAGTTCATAGATTTCTGCAAAATTTGCCATCAAGAAGCTTAGCCACAACACCCTTCTAGTGTTGAATAGACTAGTTTCCTCTGAACAGATTGTCACTTGCATTAATACCAGACATGAACTTGGTTACCCATCCAGTCATTGAGGTTGGTTTTTAAGGTATTCAGGACGGTATTTTATTTGGTATGTTGAGGGAGTTTTTTCCAAAGGTGGAGAATGTGCAGGATAAGAAATCTATCACACCAGCATCAGTAGTTATTCTTACGGTGGAGGTATAGGCCTTTGGATCTGGTGTTTATCAGACTGTCTGCTTTATGATGGTGATCTGGTGAAAAAAAAATTATATGGATTTCTTGCATTAAAAAATCTCATTCCTAGTGGCTTCTTTAATATAAACGCTACCTGGATACACTTGGTTAAAATATATAATTAATAGTTTGATTACTAACCAGAATTCCGGTAAAACATTTTGCTTTAAGGGCATCCTGAAAAGACAACAGTCAGAATCTTCTGAACTGTACTTCTGTTGGTGACAAGATCTGTTACATTGCATTATATGAGTCATAGTAGTCACAGAGAGCTACATTCCAAAAATGGAACTGTATCTGCAGGACACTGGCTCTTCTGTACATTTATACTGCCAAACACTGTTTACCCACAATAGTAATGGTTTGTATATCATGTCACTTGATGTCTGAATTGCATGGGCAAGACGTTTGACTGACAGCACACAGTTCATTGAAAGCTGTATACATTTTATTGTATTCTTATTCTTTCATTGTATTTGTTCAGTGTTACAGAGGATCACAGTCACCTGTAGTATCATGAGAAAAAAAAGATTAAAGGTTGTCCACTTTTTATCCACAAATCTTTTCAGTCATTAACATCTGTTTAGGAAACT